>NC_141045.1:13417500-13717500 GCF_052040795.2 Danio rerio | reverse complement strand
TGAGTGAGAATGTTATATTTAAGTATTTTATTTGTTTAAGCGGTGATAAATTAATACAATTGAGGGAAAGTTGATTTTACATTCACACATTCTGACTTTCTCCTTAAAAATATAACAGAAATATTGTTTCAAATTCTAAATGGGGAAATCATCATAACACCCAACGACTATCATTCTACAACATTGTTTACAGTCAATTAATTAGTGATAATGTTAATTTGAAGTCTTACTTACATGCGTTTTCAGACCCAATATTCAAATTAGCATGGTAAACAACATAGAGACCGGTAAATGAACAAATGTGCAAATATAAACCCAACTTTACATCCATAATAATAAATGTCTACAGCTCTGTTTCTGTAACTGAAATGAGTTTTCTAATATTTCCCTGTTCATTTCCTTTACTTTAGAAAACCCAGAGAAACGGAGGAAAGGGAAAAGAGTCTCTGCTTTCTTTAAGAGAGCATGGAAGGCTGCAAAGCGCCCTTTCCTTAGCTGTGACCGGAGCAGAGTGGTTCCCTTTGAACCACAGTCGGATGTCAATGATTTCGAGCATCTGCCTGTTCCAGGTCCCTCCAGGACCGTCACAGCACATGCAGACCTTGAGCCGGTGTTGCTGCCAGGCCAGGTCTGTGAAGAACCTCAGCCGTTGAGTGTTCCGGGCCCCTCCAGAATCAAGCAAACAGCAGAAGTGCCAAATGCAGATCCGGCCCGTCCTGAGTCCTCAACGGCCCTCACAGGTCATGTTGACACTGAGCAGATGCGTCCGCCAGTCCAGGTCTGCGACAGTCTCGAGTCGTTGGCTGTTCCTGGAACATCCAGGATCAAGCCAACGACCATCGCAGATCATGTTGACCCTGAGCAGATGCGTCCGCCAGTCCAGGTCTGTGAAGATCCTCAGCCGTTGAGTGTTCCGGGCCCATCCAGGATCAAGCAAACAGCAGAAGTGCCAAATGCAGATTCGGCCCGTCCTGAGTCCTCAACGGCCCTCACAGGTCACGTTGACACTGAGCAGATGCGTCCGCCAGTCCAGGTCTGCGACAGTCTCGAGTCGTTGGCTGTTCCAGGACCTTCCAGGATCAAGCCAACGACCATCGCAGATCATGTTGACCCTGAGCAGATGCGTCCGCCAGTCCAGGTCTGTGAAGAACCTCAGCCGTTGAGTGTTCCGGGCCCCTCCAGGATCAAGCAAACAGCAGATTCGGCCCATCCTGAGTCCTCAACGGCCCTCAACGGTCATGTTGACACTGAGCTGGTGTGTCTGCCAGGCCAGGTCTGTGAAGATCCTCAGCCAATCAGTGTCCATGGCCCCTCTAATACTAAGAAAATGACGGATGCAGATTCGGCCTGTCCTGAGTCGCCTCCGTCTGTTCAAGACCCCTCTAAAATTGATGGGACTGATGGTGAGTCATCCTGAATTTGGTTGATTTTATTTCTGCCATCTGTTATTTTTTACGCTTTGTTGTTTTTAGTTTATAAATCAGACAGTGTCATTTGTTGTACTGTTGGTTGTGTATTAATTAATACAGTGCTTAACATATACGAGTACACCCCCACAAATCTCATTTAAATTCATATTTTCTATAGGATGCTTTACAATATTATATTTGTGCATGTACATTAATTTAGTCAGTACTGAAGCCAAATCTGGAGCTTATCTAACAAAATCACTTACAATAATGGTTCAAAAATTAGTAGCCCAAATGTATATGTTAGGAGAAAATATTCAATTTAATTTTCCAAAATAGCAAAAATCAAAGAGAAAAATATATATATACAATTTTGTTGAAATTTGTTTTTTGTTTTGCACAGATTTAATTGTATTATCTTTCTATTTCTAAAAATGTTCTGTGACTAAAATATTAATTTAATAAATAAATCTGTTTAATAAATCTGTTTTGTTCAAATGCACCAATATATATTACCCATAATCACTGAGAAATGGATAAAAATATTCATTTTCAAAATGGCGTGTACAGCATATATGAATATTCTGAGCACTGTAGCTGCAGCTCTGTTCATGGAGATGTTTCTGTTTGTTGTCTTCATTTTAGAAAAACCCAAGAAAGAAAGGAAATGGAAAAGAGTCTCTGCTTTCTTCAAGAGAGTATGGAAGGCTGCGAAGCGTCCTTTCCTGTGCTGTGACACAGATGTAGTCCAGCGTTTTACGCCACAGCCTGAGCCCGAGCTCGAGTCAGACCCAGACCTTGACTCAGAATGTCTGCCAGGCCAGGGTGGTAAGTCATCATTCTGTAATTCGTAATTAATATAAATTAGTAATCAGTTTACTCCTGCAATTATGATAAAAGTTGCTGCTTTTAGATCATTGCATTAGATCAAGATTTGAAGGACAGGAGTCATTTATTTGATCCGATTCATACCAGACAATCCCAATAATTCTCCCTGCTTTTTTCAGGATTTGATCTGTCTCAGTTTGAAGTCGGAGACCTGATTGGAAAAGGAGCTTTTGGCGAGGTGTATGTGGCATCTCACAAACGCAGGAAAAGAGTAAAGGTAGAGAACTATTTTTTAAATTCAGTCAACATTTTCCTCCTGATTATTAAATATAAATCATTTGTTGGCTTTAATTTAATTTGTTGTTGTTGTTTTTTTCGCAGGTTGCCCTGAAGTGTATGATGAAGAGTCAAGAGGACCGTTATCTGGACGTTGTAAGTTGAATAATTCACACAACAGTGAAAATGTGCCGAGCATTTACTCATCCTTCACTTGTCACTTGTTTTGAACACATGAATGTCGGGCTGTGGAGTTAATTAAAATTCATTTAACATTAATGGAGAAATCTGTTTTCTTTCTAGGATGGTCATTCCACACCTGTGCTTGCGGAAGTGGCAATGATGCTTAGGTTGATGAATGCACCGCGATGTCCAAACATCATCAGATTACACGACTGGGTTGAGCTTGAGGACAACTTTGTTCTCATTCTGGAGTACGCAGAGTCATGCCAGACCTTGCTTCAGTACATCAAAGATACAGGGGACATTGAAGAAAACCAAGCACGCCGGTTAATGCGTCAGTTGATCCGAGCCGTAATGTTCTGCACCGAGCGTGGAGTTTTCCACGGTGATATACACACGGCGAACATCCTGGTGACTCTACCCCGATTAGAGCTCAAATTGATCGACTTCGGTTGTGCTCAGCCAATTACCCACAAGCCTTTCAACAAAAGTGACTATCGAGGTGAGTTGGCATTTAGTGATAGTTTCTTTGTTCACCGTATTGTCTTATGAAATGACTGAATTCTGGAAATGTCTCTCTTACAGGAGCTGGACACGGCATGCCACCTGAGGCTTTAAGGGGTCGTGTATTCCATGCTAACCCGGCATACGTCTGGACAATAGGCATCATGCTGTATGAAATAATGCATGGACGACTGGCCTTTTGTAACAGACAGTCATTAATGTTTGGCTCCATTCAGATAAACCCCAGATTATCCACAGGTAAGCAGACACCTCTGAACAATCCCAGCCTCAGTGACAGAATAACACATGTCAGTCATAAGTCAAATGGATTAAATATAATGCTTACAGGACCTGTAGATATTAAAGTCACTTAATTGTGGATGTTTTGTAACATTTGATGTAGTAAGATTTAAAGGCGTTCGTGAATCTTGAGTATGCAGACGTATTTCACACTCTCTGTGCCACTTTTCAGCATGCGTGGACCTGATTTCCCAGTGTTTGATCCGTAATCCAGTTCAACGGCTACAGTTACATCAGGTTGAAGAGCACTGCTGGTTCAATCCAACGACCCCAAATCCTGTGAAGCAGTTCTTCAAGAGAAGGTAGAGGAACACACAGAGTTTTATTTGACAGCCCTTCATATTACTGCTTAAATAGCTTTGTGTTGTTTCTGATTGTTTTTCTCCATTTTAGAAAACACTAAAGAAGCGAGGAGGAGGAGGAGAGCACCATTTCCAGACATTTCACAAGACTGTTAAAGTTATTAATTACTCCCTCATGTCATTCCAAACCCCTAAGACCTCACTTTTCCTCAGTGTCAGTTCATGACGTGTGTTGATGAGAGCTCTGTCCTGCGCTGTATGTGTGTCGCACTGCTGACGTTGACCTCAGATGTGCCCACGCTTTGTTTAAATGAGAGGAAGTCGCGCAGGCCTCTGGGTTAAACACCAGCAGTGCGACACACATGCAGTTAAGGACAGAACTTCTGAAGTCATTATTTCTGTTTTATTATTTTTGTGTTTTTCTGTCTGCATAAAAGAAGTTTCGCTTCAAAATGACAGCTCTAGCTCCAAACTCCCTGACACCTTTCTTCATCTTCAGAAAACAAGTGAAACTATTTGAGATGAAATGCGAGAACTCTCTGATCCTCCGTAAACCTTAAGATGAAGAAATGTTTAAATCCCAGAAAACTTCATCAAACCATGAGAGCTCTGTCCTGCGCTGTACGTGTGTCGCACTGCTGACGTTTACCTCAGATGTGCTCAAGCTTTGTTTAAATGAGAGGAAGTCGCGCAGGCCTCTGGGTTAAACGTCAGCAGTGCGACACACATCCAGTGCACTGTGCTCTTCTGAACGTGTGGTTTGAGGGTCAGAGAGCTCTCAGATTTCATCTAAAGTTTTCATTTGTGTTCTCAATATGAAGTAAACATGAATTTGAACTAAGGACATGAGGTCAGTAATTAATGACAATAATGGTGATTAATGGTGCCTAGACTGCAGCTCCGCACAAGACGTTTGGCCAGAGGAGAAATGGTCGTGCCCAACTGAGCCTGGTTTCTCTCGAGGTTTTTTTTCCTTCACTTTAGTCAATTGGTGAAGTTTTGTTCCTCGCCACTGTCGCCGATGGCTTGCTTGGTTTGGGAATTGTGGAGGTGCGCTACGATGGATATGCTCTTTAGTGTTTGGACTTTCGGCAGTGACAATTAAACCACACTGAACTGAACTGAACTTCAACTCTGAAAACTGGACTGACAATTTAAACATATATGAATCTGGTGTTCTGTCATAAGAGAGAGAGATTGTTAAGTGTTCAGAATATTTTGTAATGAATTGCTTGTATATATTGTTAATAATTCAAATAAAATCATGTGAATCAAACTGAAGCTCTGATCATCACGACTAGTGGTACGCGGAAGAATGAAATATGTCAAATATATGCTACAAACATTTCAAAATTTATCAATAATTATGTATAATGTGCCATATATGACATTTAGCCTATATTTCTGTAATCTGCCACATTTAACTGTGCAGAGTTGTAGCTGCTTTACTGGGCCTACTACGCTACTGTATTTCAATACTGCTCATTTTTGGTGGAACTTGAAGAGAAATTTTTTTCTGAGGTTGTACTTGATGAAAAAAGTTTGAGAACCACTGTTCTAAATGACTCCTTACTCAATTAAAGAGATAGTTCTCCTTAAACTTTTTACTCAAGCGCTTCCAAACCTTGAGTCGGGCCAGACAGAATCTGCGGACGTTTTTTGCTATTTCTGCTGAGAATTTTGGTAAAAATCTGTGGATTTCTGTGGAATTATTTTGGGAGTATCCAGCGGAGTGTCATAACTAAAACCTTAATATATGAAATAAAAAGTAATAAATTACTGAATAAAAACTGAATAAATTCAGATTTACACATTTACTCCAGTAAATAAACAGAATTAATGATGGGCTAAAAATCAGATTCCGTGTGGGCCTACATATGAGTTTCTTTCTTCTGTTGAACACTAAAGATACTTTAAAGAATCCTGAAAATCTGTAACCACTGACATTCATAGTAGGAAAACAAATACAATGGAAGTCAATAGTTACAGGCTTCCAGCATTTTTCAAAATACCTTCTTTTGTGTAAAACAGAAGAAACTCATAGTAAGGGCTGAGTAAAAGATGATAAAATATTCATTATTGGGTGAAGGAATCTCTTTACTGAATTAGTAGTGCCATATACTGTTTACTATGATTTAACACATTTATGGAGCCTGTTTAGCCAAATGGACCCACAGAGAAGGTTTTACTGTTAGACAATATGTTGTTTTATATTACAATATCATATACTGATACAACAAATATCCCCCCCCTGGTACAGTCAAGATTGCAGATTAACTTTTGAGACTAAATTGTTCAAACTTTGACAATTTCAGTTTAAAGCAACAGTTTAGACTCGAGTAACTGGACTGTGTTTGACAGCTTTTATGTATACGGCTCCAAGAGAAGTTGCTGAATACCTAAGGTCTACTTGATGCCAAGCAGATACACTGCATAGGTCAAACATCGGGAACAAAAGCAACTCTGGGTTCAGGCCTGCATTGACCTTTTTCTAAAATGCGGAAGTGCACCTGTTTTCGCGATTGACTTAGAACTTCGTTTCAGTCGCCTATGGGAGAAATGACTAGGAATAATAAACGGCAAAAAAGGATCAAACTACTTGCTCTACAAACAAATGTTTGCATGACTATACAGACCAAGTAGAATAATATAACAAGGAAATATCAGTTTGCAACATCAAACAGCGAAACAAGCAGTTTTTAATGTCTAAAAATGAATGGAAGTGAATGAGACCGGAAGTCTTGTGCCAAAAAGATTCAAATGGCAGCGCCCGCTCGTCCACGGAGAATAAGGTGAATAGTCTCATAATGACCTCACTGTGGTTCCCCCCACAGTCTAAACACATGCGCTATAGGTGAATTGAGTAAACTAAATTGGCCGTAGTGTATTTGTGTGAACGCAAGAGTGTGTGGGTGTTTGCCAGTGTTGGGTTGCGGCTGGAAGGGCATCCGCTGCATTAAACATATGCTGGATAAATTGCCGGTTTATTCCCCTTATTAATAAAGGGACTAAGCCTAAAAAAATGAATAAATAAATGAATGAATGAATGAATGAATGAATGAATGAATGAATGAATATGCTGTTCTAATTAGGATTACAATTAGGATAAACTTTATTTGTCCCTGAGAAGAAATTTGTCTTGGGCAAAAAAGTGCTACAACGTTGCTTTAGGCAGACAATAAAATAAATAAAAAAACAAAACAATTAAGAACAAACTATTAATAACATACATCCTTTACAGAATAAGACCATATTTGAAGTTTATGGCCCCTGTTTAATTTGTTCCCCAATTTCTGTTTAACAGAGAGCAGATTTTTTTTAACACATTTCTAAATATAATAGCTTTTACTACATATTTATCAAGACACTTCTATACTGATTAAAGTGACATTTAAAGGCTTAACTAGGTTAATTAAGTTAATTAGGCAGGTTAGGGTAATTAACTAAGTTATTGTATAACGATGGTTTGTTCTGTAGACACTATAGCTTAAAGGGGCTAATAATTTTGTCTTTCTTTTTTTAAATTTTTTTATTAAAAACTGCTTTGATTCTAGCCAAAAATAAATCAAAATAAGACTTTCTCCAGAAGAAAAAATATTACCAGACATACTGTGAAATGTTCTTGCTCTGTTAAACATCTTCAACTTCAACTGTATAGCTGGATTTTAGGGCTGGGAAGTGATTCAACTTTATTAGAAAGTTTATTTCATTGGAAAAGATATCATTCATGATAGAATTTTATTTCTAAAGTTAGTTATTCTATAAATGTACCAAAAGGTTTTATATTAAAAACAAATAAGCTTGAATATTTAAGAAAACTGAAGTTCCTGATCTTATTTGATTATTTATTTTAATTTGTAACCTTATAGTAAACAAAATATGACTTTAGATGAACAACAAATTACACTGTATGCCGCATTTCACAGTTTTATATTGAAATTATTATAAACATTTCTCAAGTAACATCTTCTCACAGATATAAAATATATCCCAAGTAACTTAAATATGAAAATATAAATATGTAAACAATTTAAGCAAATATCAAACATTTTGTTCTTTAAAAAGTAAAAAAAAGTAGTGCTGTCGCCTTACAGCTAGACGGTTGCTGGTTCAAGCCTCGGCTGGGTCAGTTGCCCTTTCTGTGTGGAGTTTGCATGTTCTCCCTGCGTTAGCGTGGGTTCCCTCCGGGTGCTCTGGTTTACCCCGTATTTTTTTTGTGATTGGGTAGGCTAAAATTGTCTGTAGTGTATGATTGTGAATGAGTGTGTGTGGATGTTTCCCAGAGATGGGTTGCGGCTGGAAGGGCATCCGCTGCATAAAAACGTGCTGAATAAGTTGGCGGTTCATACCGCTGTGGCGCCCCCGGATTAATAAAGGGACTCTGATGAAAATGTATGAATAAATGAATGAGCCATACCGCTCAGCCCTACTGCATTTATTTATTGCAGTACTCGAAATAATACCTGGTCATTTCTGTCATGGAAACATATAATGTGTGTATATTTATTATCAGTGTGTTACTGAAATGCAACCTGATTATTTATATACTGTACTCTGTTAGCACTTACTGTAGTTATTATAAAGCAAATGTCTGTGAACACTTGCTATGTATCCCTTCTCATCAACTGATGACAGTAGCTAACTGTAAACATCAGGAGTAAGATACTGTAACTGAATGTTAAATGTTTTCTTTCAATGGTTTTCTACGGGAAAGTGCTAAGCGTATAATTTAGCATCTTGTGTTTGGTGTATAAAGCGTGTATTATCAATAAATAATCGTATCTGTGTTTCCATTTCCCATAAAGGATTGTGCTGATAGTGAGCGGGTCTCTGTTAAACTTCACTGAATGAGTGTGATTACATTTATTAGTGTCATTCATGGACTGAGTGTTTTTTTTTATTTTTTTATTTCAGACATCTTCATTATCAAGCCTAACGATTAGCATTAGCACTAGTCAAATTATCATCAATTATCATAGTGTTGCTATCGTGACAAATCTTCAATTTAAATATGGGCGGTTCAATATGTAAATACACTTTGATGCCTTTTAATGTAAATCCTAGAATAAATAGACATTTCAGGTGAATATCTTTCATTGGGATTCTGCTTTTCTGTCATCAGTAATCTGATCATTTATTAAATAAAATTTTTAAAAGATGTTTTTGTAGTTTATGACAAACTAAAGATTAATATTGTAATAATCAAAATTACTTCAAAGTTTTATTGAATATATTAAAGCTCATTCATACATTCTGCATCCAGCATCTTTATTTCCAAATATAACCTATTGGCTGATGATACGCTGTGCTACATTAAACATATCGTTTACTGGAGACGAAAGGTAGCTTTAAAGATTTATATTTCAATGAAAACAGTAAAGACACAGGGCCCTATCATACACCCGGCGCAATGTGGCGCAAGGCGCGGCACAATAGTCTTTTGCTACTTTCAGCTCGGCGCAATGGTCATTTTGAGGTGTTGCACCACACTGTTTAAATAGCAAATGCATCTGTGCTCAAATGTGCGCCCATAGGCGTTCTGGTCTAAAACAACAGGCGTGTTTTGGCGCGTTGCTATTTTGAGAAACTGTAAATAGTCTGTTCTTTAGACCACAACAAAGTCGGTCTATTGTCTGGCGCAAAGTGCGCCTGGCTTTCACACAAGATGTAGAGCAATACGCAAATATCTTTACATATAAAAAGGTATAATATATTAATGATATATATAATATTGATATATAGGATATAAATATAAATGATTAAAATATTACAAAACATATAAATTTCTAGCCTACATGAATTTAAAAACCACTGCCTTACTTCATCTCGGGAGGCTTTTTCAGTTCATTTAATTTGCTTTTGTATAATGTTATTATTAGTAGCAGTATTATTTATTATATCCATATTTGTATTTGTTTTATTAAAAACAAGCTTAGTTTTGTCCACCTGTCAGGTTTTAGACCATATGGGGCATAGCGGGTGTATTTGGAAATAACTCAGTATTTTGACCACACTTTGTTATTATTGTTCATTTATTCATTTGCTGGAAATTACAACTGATCAAACGAAATTAATTATTTATAGGCTAATTGATGTCTGTGCGGTAAGGTTTCCCTATCCACGAGAGCAAAAGCGAAAGTGAATTTAATTTACGTCAAAATGCGCTTGTGGCGCGACGCACCTGGCTCTTAAATGGAATGGGAGATGAGACTGTGATTGGTTTATTCTCAAAACACACCTATAACTCATTAAGAAAATGAACTCAACCCTTTTAGACCATGCGCCACGCCGCAAAGCGAATTTTCCCGTCCTTAAATGAGCAAATATGCGTTCTGACATGCCCTAAAAGCGTTTGCGCCCTGCGTTTTGTGCTCTGCGCATGGGCCGTCAAAATAGAGCCCACAGTGTTTGGGTAATTGGCTATACTATCTATTGTATTTCTTTAAAAACACGATGGGAAAACTTGGTCAGGATGTAAATAACCTTTTTTTAATTCTTCAAAACTTTTAGATTACTCTAGGCTTCTTTTACTTCTATTATGTATTTGCTCCATTGCATGTTCTCGTTTTAAAAACACGAAACTATTTTGCACTCTGAACTGGTGTGTGTTCGTGTGTGTATGTGTGTGTGTGTCTTCAGCTCCTCCAGCTTCACAGAGCCTCACAGACGCAGCAGAGGAAGCTGAATGTGTCTGAATCTCTTACCTGTTGACAAGCTCCTAGGGAAGGTCAGTCTGCTTCTGGATGTGATTCTCTGTGCACCTCTGAAGGGGAAACAGTCACACAGGATGTTGTAGAGCGTCACTCCTATTGACCAGACTGTAGGTGGAGTGGCATTGTAGCGATGTCTGCGAAACCACTCAGGAGGAGCGTATGCAGGAGTGCCCAAGAGACACAAGAAGACCACAAACATCTGCTCAAAATGCTCCAGTACAGACAAATCCCCTTTAGTTGATCAGCTGAAGTTCACAAACATCAACAGAACATTTCCTTCTGTAACTCAAACTCACCTGCAAAGTATTTGTAGGCCGAGCGCTTCAGCAGAGCTCCACAGCAGAAGTCCAGTAGCTTGATGTCCTGGGACTATGTGGAGATCAGCAGGTTCTCTGGCTTGATGTTTCGGTGCAGGACGTCGCAGCACCAGCACTTTCTTGGCCAGATGCTCGTCCAGACAGCCGTTCTCCTCACAGAAGCTCTGGAGATCTTGGCAAGGAGTCGGACACTCCAGGATCAGGACGTAGCGTCTGGGATGGTCAAACCAGTCCAGCAGCTGCAGGACACTGGGGGAGCCAGGAGCTGAAGTGATGCGGGTCATCAACGCCACCTCCAGCGGCAGCCCACCCTGACCGTCGTGCGAGACAAACCCTCCAGTATATGCGGGACTGAATCAAACACTGCAAACACAACAGATTCACACCAAAACATACAACTTCACACCTTCCTGATTGTGACACGTGAGATTTACTGACAGCAACATTTCTAAGGCATGTCTAAATGAAGGAGGGAAGAAAGGCTCTCACTGGCAGTCCATCAGACCTGCGGATTCACAGGACCATTTTAGTACAAAACAACTGACATCAAAACAACTGACATTTATTGTCACAACTGATTGTCATTCTCTAATTGTCTTTAATTCTCTAATTGTCTGATTTTCAGACTCTAAATTCTCACTCAACTATTTTTTTAAAGAATCCTCTCTGCTTCAGTTCTGCCCCCTACAACATGCAGTCATTAATTACATTAAGATGGTCCTGGTGTCCACTACAGTGGACATTTTAAAAAGGATGTTTAGAAACAAACAAGTTAACAGCTTTGAAAGCTATTCGTATTGTTCCTGACACTTTAACAAACAAAAATATACGTAATAATAATAGTAAAAAAACATTTAAACAGCTCAATTTTACATACCTCACTCCTTCCCATAAAATGTGCTTGTTTGTATGTCGGCCATTTGGATGCAGTGTAGGAAATGGTTCCTAGCATGCCAGCCAATGTGGTATATGCCGAAGCATGCTAATAGGACTTTTAATTTGCCAGTAACCTGGGTTAAGCGCTTCCTGTGAACTGTTTGCCATTTCAAAATCGGCGCATTTAAGGCATAGATATATATCTATGCGTTTAAGGTCTTTTTTCTTTAAAAATCAGCCATTTCCACTGGCTGAGTGATATCCGATATAAAGTGGGTCTCAGATTGTACAAGAAGCACTGCATTAAATTACATTTTCCCCTGCCATGTCTTTAAAATATGAGCATTTATTTTACCCCAGTATATTCAATGGAGCTTCTGCGTTAGCCTGCCGATTCTGACTGGCGAGTGTGTGTAAACGGCTTTTTGTCTCGTTTTGCACTTGAGCAACTAAATGAATGCCAGAGTCTATTTAACTGATTTTATTTTAACTACATTGCAAGATCGATGCTGTAAAAGGTATCGTTTAAAATGGAAAAAAACTAATAATAACAGGTAACCTGAAGATTATCAGCATGGGAACAGCACTAGCTAGGCATATACCCAATTCAACAGACATATCACTAGAAAGTCCAGGATGTCCTCTAACAGTACAACAGGACTAGACAAAAAAATCAAAGAAAATGCATGAAAACGCAATGTCCACTACAGAGGACACAAGTCAATGGACGGGGTCTCAGGAGGATATACTTTAATAAATATGTTTCTCAGAAAATAATGCAATAATTGTTCTGAAAGCAGTTTATAATGCCTGTAGATTCCACAAATTGAGAATATCATCATCGTCCACGTCTTCAATATGGTACATTTAGATGAGCTCGGTTTTTTTGGTGTTATTTTTAAAAACTTCATTCACTTGAATTTCCTTTGGATAAATGTAAAGATTTCTCTCACTAATATAGGCGATGATGACGCAAAGGCTGTTCGGGTGGTTAAAACGATGGCCAAAAGGTCCAGAATTTGACCATAAATCATTTTATGTAAAAAATATATATTATAGTTTTGTAATAAATGTTTTTGTTTAAAATAACTATGATCAGTAAGCCACATTAATGTGACGCGAGTCACGTGACATAACCGAGCGGTAACTTTAACTGACTTTTGAATCTTTGATGCGACATCCATAGTGAATAACGTTATAATGGGTCGAAAAGAGCAAGAGAGACGAAGAGAAAGCAGGCAACAGCGTCATTGTCGCAAAATATTGAACATATGTACAAAAAGACTGGCAAACAGGGTAAGACTGACGTTACTTCCTTACAGATGAGAATCTGTCCCTATCAGGTTATAGGCTGGCCGCATTAGCCGGGTCGTCCATTTGGACATTGTTGATTTGTCTCGTACACGACCTCCCTTTACCTTTTTATTTTTTGACTTGTGCCATAACAATTTTTGAAAATAACTGTCCGATAAAGGCTTTACGACCGGAGAATGCGCTAATCCCGTCCAATGTTTTGAGGCTGTTTACACCTGCTCACTTCATTCGTTTTATTCTGATCTGATATTAATCCGACACACTCCAAACGACACTGGACAGGTCTAATTAATGTATTATTTTGTTTTACACAAAATGAATTAAATTGTAATATATGACCTGGAGAAAATCTGACCTGCGCCTGTTTACAGCCAAACACACTTAAAGTGCAAAATAAATAAATACATATTTACTAAAATAATAAAACATGTGTTCTGACTTTACTTTATCTAACAAAAAAGTCAACTAGTCATGTTCAACTACACGATCTTTTAGACTAATATGAAGCATTTTGTCAGTTCATTTCGTTAAGTATTTATTTCATTTTATTATTTTTCTTTCACTTTATTCGTTTTATTTTTTATTACACTAAAATGATCAAATTAAAATCTTCAATTAATATCAAATGGCAGCATTACTTTACAGAGATGCAGCATGCTCCTGTAGTCCTGTGAAAAGAGATGAAAAATAAAAGAAAAAAATTGGGAATTTCTTTTTATTTCAAAGGTAAAGGGGTTTGTTTTGTGGGTTAGTATGTTATAAAAAATAATTGACCATAATGGCAGTAATCTCAAAGCTTGCCTTGTTCTGAATGAAGCACAACGCCTCCTGTAGCCTGCATTTGTTTTACTTGTTTAACACAAAACGGGGAATAAAAAGTGTCCAGCACCAAAATCCTCCATAAATCAATACGTTTTAAATAGAGTTTTATATAAGAAGTAAAATCCACTGATAATGATAATGTTTTAGCGATAATATTTTAGCTCATAGATGAATTTCATTATCAGTGAATTTGACTAATTTACAAGAAAGGCATAAAAAGGGAATTAAGAACTTTATTTTAATTATTACTGTTTTAATGTTTTATTATTCAGATGGCCAATGTCTGACTAGGTGAGGTTATTTGTGCATAACGTTTTTTTTCTTTCTCTTGTGGACTGATAATTTATAGACTATTTTAGCCCAACCCTTCATATTTCTTATTCAATCTTTTATATTTGAAACACTGAAGTCCACTTATTATTGACTGTGATATACAACTTTAATACATGTTTGTAAATTAGTTGATAAATACATTTAATACATGTTTGTATGCTTTATTAGTAAAAGATAATAAATGGTGCTGCTCACTGCAGTTTATACTGATATTTCTGATAGCAATTTAATAATAATTGCTGAAGCTTTCATCACTGTATATGTCACGCTTTATCTGTTACGAATTTATTATCTGACATAAACAGCAACTGAGTATTAGGGCGAAACAAACTTAGGCGATCAGAGCGCCAACTTGGATCACCCCGCGCACCTCACCTTACTGATGACGAATAAATAGAACGAGAAGAATGCCGTTGCCATGGCCGACAGAATTCCTCAGAGTGACAAACGATCGAGTACAGTGAACAGTGATTTAATGACTTTAGCGATTTGTTTTGCATCTCAAACAGAAAATAATATGTCAACTGTGTTTTTTACTCGAGAAAATTTGATCACGCCTGTATTTGTCCACAACTATCATCAGAGTGACTCGATGGCTTCTCCTACAACTCCTACCATGTCGAGAAGCCCAACAGGTGAGATGAGAGTTTACAAAAACGGTGTATTTCCACCTATTATTTAATAAAAACTATAAAATAATAATATATCGTCATATAACGCAACTTACCGACTTAAGAGGCAAATATTCAACCTCTCGATATTGTAATTGCTTCGTGTCGTTATGATATTGTGTATTTTCTGACTTTGTGATTGAGGCCTGCTGTCTGTCAGTTTATGTATTGACATTCTGGCTTTTAAGTTTCTCCTTTCCACTCTACAGAAATTGTGCCTTGTTAAAGTTTCTGATAAAAAAACATTCAAATATTACTTTAATTTAAACTCTATGTGTAGACCTGCACAGTAATTTTCTTAGTTTTTGATGTTGTGGAGGAATATTTGTTATATTTGAGAAAACTGAGTGAAAATGTTATATTTAAGTCTTTTATTTGTTTAAGCAGTGATAAATTAATACAATTGAGGGAAAGTTGATTTTACATTCACACATTCTGACTTTCTCCTTTAAAATTTAATAACAGAAATATTGTTTCAAATTATAAATGGGGAAATCATCATAACACCCAACGACTATCATTCTACAATCTTGTTTACAGTCAATTAATTAGTGATAATTTTAATTTGAAGTCTTACTTACATGCGTTTTCAGACCCAATATTCAAATTAGCATGGTAAACAACATAGAGAGCGGTGAATGAACAAATGTGCAAATATAAACCCAACTTTACATCCATAATAATAAATGTCTATAGCTCTGTTTCTGTAACTGAAGTTCTGGAGCAAGACTTCTCTTTTCATTTGGATTTCTAAGACTGATTGTTAAATGTTTAAAGTTATAATTTACTCACAGATTTCTTAACTGAAGATCCAGAGCGAGAGAAATTGTTCACTTAAGTTTGACGATTGCTAATGGAAAGCTAAAAAAATGTGGATTAGTTTTTTTGTGGTGGAGAAGTGGTGCTTGAGGAAGAATGAAGATGTAGATGTGGCACCCACTGACAAAAATTAAAGAAAGGCTTCATAAATTTGATTAAACATTGTGAGGGTGATTGTTAAATAGCTCAAACTATAACTGTAATAAAATATTCTATAACTCAGAATATTGACTCAAAAATGAGTAAATGGATGACTTACTATTTATCAGGTTGTATTTGTCATTTTACATCATAGAAATGATTTAATTAATTAATTGTAGTTTACAAACATTTTCTATTATAATTGTACTTTTATTGTTGATGTTTCTTTTGTGTGATTGTCTTTTATATGTTCAATTTTCAGCAGTTTGTCTATTTTAAACCTGTGGATTAATGAGTTTTCTAATATTTCCCTGTTCATTTCCTTTACTTTAGAAAACCCAGAGAAACGGAGGAAAGGGAAAAGAGTCTCTGCTTTCTTTAAGAGAGCATGGAAGGCTGCAAAGCGCCCTTTCCTTAGCTGTGACCGGAGCAGAGTGGTTCCCTTTGAACCACAGTCGGATGTCAATGATTTCGAGCATCTGCCTGTTCCAGGTCCCTCCAGGACCGTCACAGCACATGCAGACCTTGAGCCGGTGTTGCTGCCAGGCCAGGTCTGTGAAGAACCTCAGCCGTTGAGTGTTCCGGGCCCCTCCAGGATCAAGCAAACAGCAGAAGTGCCAAATGCAGATCCGGCCCGTCCTGAGTCCTCAACGGCCCTCACAGGTCATGTTGACACTGAGCAGATGCGTCCGCCAGTCCAGGTCTGCGACAGTCTCGAGTCGTTGGCTGTTCCTGGAACATCCAGGATCAAGCCAACGACCATCGCAGATCATGTTGACCCTGAGCAGATGCGTCCGCCAGTCCAGGTCTGTGAAGATCCTCAGCCGTTGAGTGTTCCGGGCCCATCCAGGATCAAGCAAACAGCAGAAGTGCCAAATGCAGATCCGGCCCGTCCTGAGTCCTCAACGGCCCTCACAGGTCACGTTGACACTGAGCAGATGCGTCCGCCAGTCCAGGTCTGCGACAGTCTCGAGTCGTTGGCTGTTCCAGGACCTTCCAGGATCAAGCCAACGACCATCGCAGATCATGTTGACCCTGAGCAGATGCGTCCGCCAGTCCAGGTCTGTGAAGAACCTCAGCCGTTGAGTGTTCCGGGCCTCTCCAGGATCAAGCAAACAGCAGATTCGGCCCAACCTGAGTCCTCAACGGCCCTCAACGGTCATGTTGACACTGAGCTGGTGTGTCTGCCAGGCCAGGTCTGTGAAGATCCTCAGCCAATCAGTGTCCATGGCCCCTCCAATACTAAGAAAATGATGGATGCAGATTCGGCCTGTCCTGAGTCGCCTCCGTCTGTTCAAGACCCCTCTAAAATTGATGGGACTGATGGTGAGTCATCCTGAATTTGGTTCATTTTATTTCTGCCATTTGTTATTTTTTACGCTTTGTTGTTTTTAGTTTATAAATCAAACAGTGTCGTTTGTTGTACTGTTGGTTGTGTATTAATTAATACAGTGCTAAACATATATGAGTACACCCCCACAAATCTCATTTAAATTCATATTTTCTATAGGATGCTTTACAATATTATATTTGTGCATGTACATTAGTTTAGTCAGTACTGAAGCCAAATCTGGAGCTTATCTAACAAAATCACTTACAATAATGGTTCAAAAATTAGTAGCCCAAATGTATATGTTAGGAGAAAATATTCAAATAAATTTTCCAAAATAGTAAAAATCAAAGAGAAAAAAATATATATAGACAATTTTGTTGAAATTTGTTTTTTGTTTTGCACAGATTTAATTGTATTATCTTTCCATTTCTAAAAATGTTCTGTGACTAAAATATTAATTTAATAAATAAATCTGTTTAATAAATCTGTTTTGTTCAAATGCACCAATATATATTACCCATAATCACTGAGAAATGGATAAAAATATTCATTTTCACAATGGGGTGTACAGCATATATGAATAGTTTGAGCACTGTAGCTGCAGCTCTGTTCATGGAGATGTTTCTGTTTGTTGTCTTCATTTTAGAAAAACCCAAGAAAGGAAGGAAATGGAAAAGAGTCTCTGCTTTCTTCAAGAGAGTATGGAAGGCTGCGAAGCGTCCTTTCCTGTGCTGTGACACAGATGTAGTCCAGCGTTTTACGCCACAGCCTGAGCCCGAGCTCGAGTCAGACCCAGACCTTGACTCAGAATGTCTGCCAGGCCAGGGTGGTAAGTCATCATTCTGTAATTCGTAATTAATATAAATTAGTAATCAGTTTACTCCTGCAATTCTGATAAAAGTTGCTGCTTTTAGATCATCGCAATAGATCAAGATTTGAAGGACAGGAGTCATTTATTTGATCCGATTCATACCAGACAATCCCAATAATTCTCCCTGCTTTATTCTGTTTTTCAGGATTTGATCTGTCTCAGTTTGAAGTTGGAGACCTGATTGGAAAAGGAGCTTTTGGCGAGGTGTATGTGGCATCTCACAAACGCAGGAAAAGAGTAAAGGTAGAGAACTATTTTTTAAATTCAGTCAACATTTTCCTCCTGATTATTAAATATAAATCATTTGTTGGCTTTAATTTAATTTGTTGTTGTTGTTGTTTTTTTCGCAGGTTGCCCTGAAGTGTATGATGAAGAGTCAAGAGGACCGTTATCTGGACGTTGTAAGTTGAATAATTCACACAACAGTGAAAATGTGCCGAGCATTTACTCATCCTTCACTTGTCACTTGTTTTGAACACATGAATGTCGGGCTGTGGAGTTAATTAAAATTCATTTAACATTAATGGAGAAATCTGTTTTCTTTCTAGGATGGTCATTCCACACCTGTGCTTGCGGAAGTGGCAATGATGCTTAGGTTGATGAATGCACCGCGATGTCCAAACATCATCAGATTACACGACTGGGTTGAGCTTGAGGACAACTTTGTTCTCATTCTGGAGTACGCAGAGTCATGCCAGACCTTGCTTCAGTACATCAAAGATACAGGGGACATTGAAGAAAACCAAGCACGCCGGTTAATGCGTCAGTTGATCCGAGCCGTAATGTTCTGCACCGAGCATGGAGTTTTCCACGGTGATATACACACGGCGAACATCCTGGTGACTCTACCCCGATTAGAGCTCAAATTGATCGACTTCGGTTGTGCTCAGCCAATTACCCACAAGCCTTTCAATAAAAGTGACTATCGAGGTGAGTTGGCATTTTGTGATAGTTTCTTTGTTCACCGTATTGTCTTATGAAATGACTGAATTCTGGAAATGTCTCTCTTACAGGAGCTGGACATGGCATGCCACCTGAGGCTTTGAGGGGTCGTGTATTCCATGCTAACCCGGCATACGTCTGGACAATAGGCATCATGCTGTATGAAATAATGCATGGACGACTGGCCTTTTGTAACAGACAGTCATTAATGTTTGGCTCCATTCAGATAAACCCCAGATTATCCACAGGTAAGCAGACACCTCTGAACAATCCCAGCCTCAGTGACAGAATAACACATGTCAGTCATTAGTCAAATGGATTAAATATAATGCTCACAGGACCTGTAGATATTAAAGTCACTTAATTGTGGATGTTTTGTAACATTTGATGTAGTAAGATTTAAAGACGTTCATGAATCTTGAGTATGCAGACGTATTTCACACTCTCTGTGCCACTTTTCAGCATGCGTGGACCTGATTTCCCAGTGTTTGATCCGTAATCCAGTTCAACGGCTACAGTTACATCAGGTTGAAGAGCACTGCTGGTTCAATCCAACGACCCCAAATTCTCTGAAGCAGTTCTTCAAGAGAAGGTAGAGGAACACACAGAGTTTTATTTGACAGCCCTTCATATTACTGCTTAAATAGCTTTGTGTTGTTTCTGATTGTTTTTCTCCATTTTAGAAAACACTAAAGAAGCGAGGAGGAGGAGGAGAGCACCATTTCCAGACATTTCACAAGACTGTTAAAGTTATTAATTACTCCCTCATGTCATTCCAAACCCCTAAGACCTCACTTTTCCTCAGTGTCAGTTCATGACGTGTGTTGATGAGAGCTCTGTCCTGCGCTGTATGTGTGTCGCACTGCTGACGTTGACCTCAGATGTGCCCACGCTTTGTTTAAATGAGAGGAAGTCGCGCAGGCCTCTGGGTTAAACACCAGCAGTGCGACACACATGCAGTTAAGGACAGAACTTCTGAAGTCATTATTTCTGTTTTATTATTTTTGTGTTTTTCTGTCTGCATAAAAGAAGTTTCGCTTCAAAATGACAGCTCTAGCTCCAAACTCCCTGACACCTTTCTTCATCTTCAGAAAACAAGTGAAACTATTTGAGATGAAATGCGAGAACTCTCTGATCCTCCGTAAACCACAAAGATGAAGAAATGTTTAAATCCCAGAAAACTTCAAACCATGAGAGCTCTGTCCTGCGCTGTACGTGTGTCGCACTGCTGACGTTTACCTCAGATGTGCCCAAGCTTTGTTTAAATGAGAGGAAGTCGCGCAGGCCTCTGGGTTAAACCTCAGCAGTGCGACACACATCCAGTGCACTGTGCTCTTATGAACGTGTGGTTTGAGGGTCAGAGAGCTCTCAGATTTCATCTAAAGTTTTCATTTGTGTTCTCAATATGAAGTAAACATGAATTTGAACTAAGGACATGAGGTCAGTAATTAATGACAATAATGGTGATTAATGGTGCCTAGACTGCAGCTCCGCACAAGACGTTTGGCCAGAGGAGAATTGGTCGTGCCCAACTAAGCCTGGTTTCTCTCGAGGTTTTTTTACCTTCACTTTAGTCAATTGGTGAAGTTTTGTTCCTCGCCACTGTCGCCGATGGCTTGCTTGGTTTGGGACTTGTGGAGCTGCGCTTCGATGGATTTGCTCTTTAGTGTTTGGACTTTCGGCAATGAGAATTAAACCACACTGAACTGAACTGAACTGGACTGAACTGAACTTCAACTCTGAAAACTGGACTGACAATTTAAACATATATGAATCTGGTGTTCTGTCATAAGAGAGAGAGATTGTTAAGTGTTCAGAATATTTTGTAATGAATTGCTTGTATGTATTGTTAATAATTCAAATAAAATCATGTGAATCAAACTGAAGCTCTGATCATCATTTCTGTGACTTTTCTAAATCAGTGGTTCTTAAACTGTGGTCTGTGTACGACTAGTGGTACGCGGAAGAATGAAATATGTCAAATATATGCTACAAACATTTCAAAATTTATCAATAATTATGTATAATGTGCCATATATGACATATAGCCTATATTTCTATAATCTGTAATCTGCCACATTTAACTGTTCAGAGTTGTAACTGCTTTATTGGGCCTACTACGCTACTGTATTTCAATACTGCTCATTTTTGGTGGTACTTGGAGATAAAATTTTTTCTGAGGTGGTACTTGATGAAAAAAGTTTGAGAACGTTCGAGGTTACAGAAGTAACCCTTTGTTCCCCGAGGAGGGGAACGGAAGTGCCATAGAGTGGATTGATTGAAATCCATGAAATGGGAGGATTCGGTTCAGAAGCCGCTTGTCTGAAAGAGTATTGAACGGGCCAATGAATGCAATGAATTGGCAGCGTAAGCTTGCACAGGTGCACTTCATTGCCAATTATCCCAGCATATAAGCACACCTGGAGCGAGCAAACGCCATCCTTTTAAGATGAAGAGACTTTCAAACAGCTAAGGGACTGTCATTATGGCGACGGAGTATGGCACTTCCGTTCCCCTCCTCGGGGAACGAAGGGTTACTTCTGTAACCTCGAACGTTCCCCTTCGGTTGGGGAACTTCAGTGCCATAGAGTGGATTGATTGAAATCCACGAAATGGGAGAAGTATAGAAAGCGCCATAATGACTGCACCTTACCAACGCCCCCAATGAGGGGATAGTCAAGCAAGCGTGACGCACCAACATCATGGGAGGCGCGGTCCTCCAACGTGTCCCTGGCCCTAATTTATCTTACTTCAACAGAAGTCTTACGGATTTAGATATATTTTTTGGGAAGTCGTGAGCATCTAGATAATTCTAGGAAAATACGACAGTACGTTGGGAAGCGTGCAATCCCGATAGGGAGGACGCTGCGGAGGCCATCCGTTACCCAAGGGGCAATAGATGGCAGAATTTACATATGGACTAGCCCTAAAAGGGGGGAGTACGCATAGCAAAAGAGTGGTTAGCGGAGAGGGAAGACACGGGTCCGCCCAGGGGGGTGGGGGGGGGGTGGACTTAACCGTGGCGGAATAAGCATATGGGATCGCCTAGTGGGGATCACGCATAGCAGGCACCTTTACCCAAAACGCGGGCTGACCAGCGGGCAGACCTACAATGTAGTGGGCCAGCAAGTGACTCCTCCGCTGAGTCAGTGCTGGGGGCCACGGAGGAATCTGCAGGGCTCACCTGATGGGGAACTTTACTGACAGATAAAAAGGCGCACGTACCTCCGTGTTAGGGAGAATGGCGCAGCAAGCGTGTTTCAACACCCTACCGAATTGTTTCCTCAATCACCAAGGGTTACCTAATACCCTTGAGGAAACCGGCTCCACTCGCAGATTGTAAAACCTTGCAAATGTGTTGGGTGTCACCCAGCCCGCAGCTCTACAGATGTCTGTTAGAGAGGCGCCGCGTGCGCGCGCTCGAGAGGATGCAAAGCTCCGAGTGGAGTGAACACGCACTCTCGGGGGACGCGGTTCACCTCGGCTCTGATAGCGAAAGAAAGGTATCCACAATCTAGTGGGAACTTATTTCGGTACGGCACTTCCCTGCTGCCGACCGCCATAACAGACGAAGAGCTGCTCAGATGATCTAAACTCTGAGTGCGGTCCGGATAATACGCAAAACGCGAACTGGACAATAAAGAAGGGCTGGGTCTGCCTCCTCCGAGGGCAGCGCTTGCAGGCTCACTACCTCGTATTAAAACGGAGTGGTAGGAACCTTGGGCACATATCGCGGGCAGGGTCTCAGAACGTGAGAGAAAGCCAGCCCAATTACAGGCACGAGTCACTGACCGAAAAATGCCTCCGGGTCCCCGACCCTCTAATCGATATCAACGCGACCAGCAGAGCTGTCTTCAGGGACAGAAAGATACTGAGTCGAGGATCGAAGGGATCTGACGCGGCTTGTGTAGCGAGGGCGAGATCCTAAGAGGGCATGAGAGGGGGCGGGGTGGATTAATTCGCTTAGCGCCCCTGAGGAACCGGATGATGAGGTTATGCGTTCCCACGGTGCTGCCAGCCACCGCGTCATGAGAGCGGAGATGGCAGCCACGTAACCTTGAGTGTGGAGGGCGACAGCCTGCTCTCCAGCTTCTCTCGGCGTAAAGAAAGCACAACGCTGATCTGGCAAATTACGGGGGTCTTCTCTGCGAGAGACACACCATTCAGTGAATAGACTCCACTTCAGGGCATAGGCACGCTCGGGGAGGGGGCTCTAGCCCGAGTGACGGTATTAGCCACCGCAATCGGAGGTTACCTAAGTCTTCCTCGCGTCTAAGGACCTCCAAAGATCGGCGAGGGTGCCAGATGGTGCCCTGTCCCTGAGAGAGTAGGTGCTCTCTCAAAGGGACTGCCAGGGGAGGGCTATCGCGAGGGAGAGCTCTGACATCCAGGTCCGGTTGAGCCAGAGGGGCGTAACCAGCAACCTGTTCCTCGTCCTCCCTGACCTTGCACAGTAACTGCGCGAGCAGGCTCACTGGGGGAAATGCGTATTTGCGCATGCCCCGAGGCCAGCTGTAAGCCAGTGCATCCCTGCCGAGAGCACTCGGTCAGGGAAAGAACAACTGGCAATGAGCGATCTCGGGGGAAGCAACAGATCGATCCGGGCTTCCCCAAATCGCGCCCATATCAGCTGAACAGACTCGGGGTGGAGTCTCCATTCTCCAGGACGTAAGGTTGCCGTGAGAGCGCATCGGCTGCACGGTTGAGCTTGCCTGAATATGAATGGCGTGCAGCGATTTCAGCCGCGGATGACTACAGAGGAGCAGACCCCCTATACGGCTGATATACGCCACCGCCGCCATACTGTCCGTCCTGACCAGCACGTGTTGCCGCTCCAGCACCGGAAAAAAACGGTGGAGAGCGAGGAACACTGCCAACAGCTCCAGGCGATATGCCAATGCAACTGGGTACCTTCCCACAGGTCCGCAGCCGCATGCCCGCAACGCACAGCCCCCCAGCCCGTGTTGGAAGCGTCTGCTGAAACGACAACAAGACTGGACGCCTGTTCTAGAGACACCCAGGCCTGTAGGAACGAGGGGTCGCTCCAAGGGCTAAGGGCGCGGCGACACAGCACAGTAACAGAGACTCGGTGTGCGCGCGCGTGCCATGCGCGTCTGGGGACTCGATCGTGAAGCCAGTGCTGAAGTGGTCTCATATAGAGTAATCCGAGCGGCATGAAGCGGCTGCGGATGCCATATACCCCAGGAGCCTCTGAAATAGTTTCAGTGGGACCTCTATTTTACTGTCGAGCTCTCTCAGACAGTACAGCATAAGCTGAGCGCGCTCTCCGGAGAGGCGCGCTGCCATGGTTACCGAGTCCAGCTCCAGCCCGAGAGAAGAGATCCTCTGCACGGTTGCGAGTTTGCTCTTTTCTCGGTTGACCTGAAACCCCAACAGGTGGAAGTGCCGGAGCACTTTGTCTCTGTGCATAATCAATTGCTCCGAGAGAGGGCAAAAATCAGCCAGTCGTCAAGAAATTGAGTATGCAGATGCCTGCGAGCCGACGGGGCGCTAAGGCACCCTCCGCGGGCTTGGTGAGGACCCGCGGAGACATAGAGAGCCCGAAGGGGAGGGCTTTGTATTGCCAAGCTCAACCTTCAAACGCAACCGCAGAAACTGACGGTGGCGAGGAAGAGTGGAGACATGGAAATACGCATCCATCAGGTCTAATGCTGCAGACCAACCCAGAGGACGAACGCACCGAAGGATGCACTTCTGCGTGAGCATTCTGAACGGCAGCTTGTGCAGACAGCGGTTCAAAACGCGCAGATCTAGGATTGGCCGTGACCTACCGCTCTTTTTGGGCACGATGAAGTGTGGGCTGTAAAACCCGTTCTCCATCTCGGCTGGAGGGAGCGGCTCGATTGCATCCTTCGACAGGAGCACAGCAATCTCCTCTCGCAAGACAGGGGCGGACAGGGGGCTGACCCTGGTGAATACACACCCATGACTTGGGGGGCCGTTTCGTGAACTGAATCGCATAGCTGAGTCTGATTGTGCGTATGAGCCACCGCGAAGAGCTGGCCCGCGCTAACCAGGCAGGCAGAGCTCTCGCTAATGGACTCATCGCTACAATCGCTGACGTACAAGTAGTGGGTCAGCGCAGAGTGGGTGTGCTGATCCGGGAAGCGCGCGGGTCCCACGGAAAAGCTGGAGGCGAGATATTTGCTCTCATTCCGCACCCGAGCTCCGGAGGGGAGGCTCGAGGGGTGGGAGAAAGGAGACCGTCCTCCCAGCGCTCGTGAGCCACTGGCGAAACGCACCGAATCTGCAAGCTAGAAAGCATAGCGTCCCAGACTGGCAGATTTCGGGCTGTCACATCCGGGGAAGTGGAAAAGTGCCCTTTCATAATGTTTTCATGGCAGTAAAAAAGTGCCGTTGGAAATGGGGCCCCGCCCTCCAGCAGGGAAAGAGCAAGTTCCCTCTTCTCCAGATGGCCTGTCCCAGGGACGCTTCGCGGCCCGTTGCCAGACTTAGCGGCGTTCTGGGCAGGGGGGCTGCCTGCTTCCGAGGTGCCCGACGCGCTCGCTGCGCCAGAGGCGTGTGCGGGGGCGGAGCAGCTCTCGTAGGCGGGCGCCTTCGGCGAGGAGCAGGTATGAATGGCACGGTGGGCGGAGCGGGCTACGGACCGCCGATAAGACATCACCCATCAACTGCTCTCTCACTGCCTTGAACTCCTGGGTGAATTCACAGACAGTGTCGCCGATAATGGCTTGGGATAGGGGGAAAGTCAAGAAAGCGGGCTTTGTCGACTTCGTGCATATCAGCCAGGGGTGGCGCTCCTGGATCACTAATATGGACATCGTCCTCCCCAACGCACACGCAGCGGACTCAGTAGTCCGAAGAGCTAAGTCGGCGGCGGTGCGAAGCTCGTAAGCCTGGGTTGGACCCACCCTCATGCAGCTCGGCCAGCGCCTGTGCTTGGTAGCGCTGATAGGTGGCTATCGCATGCAAGGAAGCAGCCTGGCCTGCAGCTATGTAAGCTCTAGCTCCGAGGGAGGCAGATAACTTACAGGCTTTGGATGGGAGACGAGGCGGACCCCGCCAAGAAGAGGCGCCACGCGGATTGACCGCCATCGCGCACTCAACCTGAGGAATCGCCACATACCCCCTGGCTCTTCCACCGTCAAGAGTGGTGAGGGTGGAGGGACACGCAGCACAAGCAGAAAAAAGTGCTTTTCAAGACCGCGTGAGCCTACTGTGCACCTCCGTAAAGAAGGAAACGCCCCTCTAGTCGGTCCCAGCCCGAAGCAGCCCGGGAAAGCACGGCTAACATGTCCGTTTCAGGATCCGTAGTGACAGCGCTCACCAGCCCGAAGGGGGCGAGCGGGTCTGGATCATCATCGGACAATGAAAGCCCACCCTCCGATGCCGCGGTGGACGTCTGGTCTCCGGTGTCATCGGGCGTAAGGGCTACCATCTGTTAGACGGATCGCTTCCCCCGCCCGAAGCTTGGATGGAGTGCTTAGAGGAGTGGGAGGTCCGCGGGCCCGTGGGCGACGGATTATCTCTCGCTGAAACCCTCAGATCTGCCCGAGTGCCTGCTGCAGAACAGGGGACAACTGGGGTGGTTCGCCCTTTTGCAAAGGCTAGCCGCGATCTTTACTGCGCAACAGTCATGGCATCGTAATGACGACATGAACTGCCCCCGAGCAGCGCATTAACATGCTGGACCCCCCAGACATGTAACGCAGTGCCCGTGCCCATCATCCGAGGACAGGAAACCACCGCATCCAGAAACGCACAGTCGGAGCGCCGTCCTGAAAAGGACGTGCTGCACAACTGTGTTGCTCTTTCTGTGAAGTTTGCAACTTTATACGCACCGCTCTGGAGGACCGGACCCAAAGAACGCCAGGCAAGGGAGAAACCCAGCTCGACCGTCTGCCGCTGCGTTTACACACTCTGGACCGGGAGAATGCTCTCGTTCGCTCAGAATCGCTGGTCACAGCAGGAGGAACCCTCATCGACTCGATCAGAAAGTCTCTGAAGCGAAAAGGATGGCGTTTGCTCGCTCCAGGTGTGCTTATATGCTGGGATAATTGGCAATGAAGTACACCTGTGCAAGCTTACGCTGCCAATTCATTGCTTTCATTGGCCCGTTCAATACTCTTTCAGACAAGCGGCTTCTGAACCGAATCCTCCCATTTCGTGGATTTCAATCAATCCACTCTATGGCACTGAAGTTCCCCAACCGAAGGGGAACCACTATTCTAAATGACTCCTTACTCAATTAAAGAGATAGTTCTCCCTGAACTTTTTACTCAAGCGCTTCCAAACCTTGAGTAGGGCCAGACAGAATCTGCGGACGTTTTTTGCTATTTCTGCTGAGAATTTTGGTAAAAATCTGTGGATTTCTGTGGAATTATTTTGGGAGTATCCAGCGGAGTGTCATAACTAAAACCTTAATATATGAAATAAAAAGTAATAAATTACTGAATAAAAACTGAATAAATTCAGATTTACACATTTACTCCAGTAAATAAAGAGAATTAATGATGGGCTAAAAATCTGCAGAAATCTGCGGAATTCTGCGGAAAATCTGTGAAAAATCTGCGGAATTCTGCGCGCACAGATTCCATGTGGGCCTACCCATGAGTTTCTTCTGTTGAACACTAAAGATACTTTAAAGAATCCTGAAAATCTGTAACCACTGACATCCATAGTAGAAAAACATATACAATGGAAGTCAATAGTTACAGGTTTCCAGCATTTTTCAAAATACCTTCTTTTGTGTAAAACAGAAGAAACTCATAGTAAGGGCTGAGTAAAAGATGACAGAATATTCATTATTGGGTGAAGGAATCTCTTTACCGAATTAGTAGTGCCATATACTGTTTACTATGATTTAACACATTTGTGGAGCCTGTTTAGCCAAATGGAACCACAGAGAAGGTTTTACTGTTAGACAATATGTTGTTTTATATTTCAATATCATATACTGATACAACAAATAATTCCCCCCCCTGGTACAGTCAAGATTGCAGACTAACTTTTGAGACTAAATTGTTCAAACTTTGACAATTTCAGTTTAAAGTAAACTGACTCGAGTAACTGGACTGTGTTTGACGGCTTTTATGTATACGGCTCCAAGAGAAGTTGCTGAATACCTAAGGTCTACTTGATGCCAAGCAGATACACTGCATAGGTCAAACATTGGGAACACAAGCAACTCTGGGTTCAGGCCTGTATTGACCTTATCCTAAAATGCGGAAGTGCGCCTGTTTTCGCAATTGTCTTAGAACTTTGTTTCAGTCGCCTATGGGAGAAATGACTAGGAATAATAAACGGCAAAAAAGGGTCAAACTACTTGCTCTACAAACAAATGTTTGCATGACTATACAGACCAAGTAGAATAATATAACAAGGAAATATCAGTTTGCAACATCAAACAGCGAAACAAGCAGTTTTTATTGTCTAAAAATGAATGAAGTGAATGAGACCGGAAGTCTTGTGCCTAAAAGATTCAAATGGCAGCGCCCGCTCGTCCACAGAGAATAAGGTGAATAGTCTCATAATGACCTCACTGTGGTTCCCCCCACAGTCCAAACACATGCGCTATAGGTGAATTGAGTAAACTAAATTGGCCGTAGTGTATTTGTGTGAATGCAAGAGTGTGTGGGTGTTTCCCAGTGTTGGGTTGCGGCTAGAAGGGCATCCGCTGCATCAAACATATGCTGGATAAATTGGCGGTTTATTCCCCTTATTAATAAAAACTAAGCCGAAAAAAAATGAATAAATAAATGAATATGCTGTTCTAATTAGGATTACAATTAGGATCAACTTTATTTTTCCCAGAGAAGAAATTTGTCTTGGGCAAAAAAGTGCTACAACGTTGCTTTAGGCAGACAATAAAATCAGTAAAACAAACAAAACAATTAAGAACAAACTATTAATAACATACATCCTTTACAGAATAAGACCATATTTGAAGTTTATGGCCTGTGCAAAAGGCTGTTGAGCAATGTTGACTCTCAGAGACTTTTATTCTGAAATCGCGTCACAAACCGAAACCGAAATAGGCGCTACTGAATACAGAGTGAACTGTTGCTGCACGAGACTTTGCCGAGCGCGGCTCGTTAACTAAAGTGGCGCTGGAAACGTGTATTGCTGCTATAATGAGTGTCTGACTGGATGTAATTGTGCTTCTGTGCGTGTTATGAAAGTGAGTACAGTTCCGGTTATAACCATTATTCAGAAGTTATACTTATTAGTCCCAGTCATCACAGAGATACCTGATGTGTCATAGTGCTAATTAGCATGCGTTAGCATCGCGATGCTATTCACTGTTTGTTCAGCTGAAGTGATTCAAATGTATAATGTTTGTTAGTAAATGTGGATGTTAGAGTGTGATTACATCCAATTATGTTCATTTTGTGAGGGAAGAGCCTATAATGTATATGTTAGTGCTGTCATGTGTAAGTTTGTTAAAGTAATGATGTATATTACTGATTGCTGATGCTGGAGTGTTGTTATTTGTCTGTTACAGAGAAACCACAACTTTCATAAGCACAACTCATCGGCTACACGCTCATTTAATCAGGAAATCACCAATGAACAGCTAAGCAAGTGCAATCTTCAGTATATTGTGAGGAAAGGGCTCTTATGCGTCAATGGCCAAGTGATAGACTCATAGCACTCTGAAGGCTCATTGGACCACGGTATTCATACACATACTTCGGACCAATCACAAGGCTGGGCCTAAACGTCACGTCTGTGTGCTACTAATAATTGTGCTTTATAAATCATCCTCTTAACCTGTGCACCGGAACCAATTGGACACTTCATGGTACATCTGCTAATATTCACAGTTGGCTCTTCTCTCTCATGTTCATACTTACTTGCCACAATAAATCAGTTTGTTTTCATCCTTCCCTCTGTCGTGTTCTAACAGACACACCTGGTTCACTGCTATACACAACGAGTTAGCCTCTGCTATCAGGTAGCCTTCGCTACAATTTTGGTCCTTCGAGCCGGAGCAGCTGTGCTGGGAGTATGGAACAGAGTGGTGAAGGATTCTGGGCCCCACATACTCGGCCCAAAAGGCAAATAAGACAGCCATCATACTTGAGAGACTATGAAGTCGGTGCAGTGCGAACAAAGGTGCGTGAGCCCATACATAACAGCCCAGCACATCACACATATAGAGAGGAACATTGGAGCCCACAGCCTCATGTTAGGTGGAGTGGTGCACCAAATGAGCATGACGATTACTCCTTTCACCAGGATGAGAGCCTTGGAGCTATGAGCTTAAGAGGGCCATGCACCCCAATGCCCTATACTGAAGAGGTTATTGAACAGATTGTGTCACATAGAGAGAGCATGCCAAGACAAAGGGCTGATGAGAGTTTACAGCATAGTTATACATCCCTTCCTGATACTAGAAGGGTAGGACACCCAGAGAAATCCTCAGACAGGGGGCGCACAGTAGATCAACAGGAACTTATTACAGAACACTGGCCATTGCCGCCACCTCCATTATCTGATAATTTCGCTCTACTAAGGGAAGAGGAATGTGATGATAGACTGCCACCACCACCATGGCCTTCCTCACAATATCCACCAGCATCCATAGTAGGGGAGGAGTTAAGAGTAGTCACTGTTATAGATAGGATGATGGGTGAGTTGCAGCTCATGCGGGACAATGCAACCTCTAGCATTACAGCACATTCACGTTTGCACTCCACACCTCATGACTCAGGTCGCCCTATGCCTAGCCGACGTCATGAACAATACGGAGCACAGTCCTGGTTACAGCAGCCAGAATCTTTTCCACCCATCATTAATTCACAACGTCGAACTACTCATGTTGAGGAACCTGTTTCTCACTACCAACCCAGGCCCCACCAACACCGTCCAAACTCTTACCAAGGTAGACAATTCACGCCAGTATTAACCACTTTAAGTGGAGGGGATTACAAAGGGCCAACACCTAAAATACCTCTCTTTGTTAATAAAGACCCGATGGAGTTCTCTAGGCTGAAATTAGCCTTAACAAACTTGTTGCCCGCTGATGCTACTGAGCTCTTTAAATATCAGGTTCTTGTGGATCATTTAAGACTTGAGGAAGCTTGTCTTATTGCCGACTCGAATATAAACTCCCCCATGCCTTATTCAGACACTATGGCGGCCTTAAATAAAAAGTTTGGTCAACCGAATCATGTAGCTTTAAAACGGATTGCAGCAGTAATGGATTCACCTGAGGTCCGAAGGGGAGACACAGTTGGCTTTGAGCGATTATCCCTGCATGTACAGTCACTTGTAGGCATGCTGCAGACCCTGGGCCCCGATGGGGAAGTGGAGCTGAGATGTGGCTCACATGTTGCCAGGCTCCTCACTAAGCTTCCCATAGAGATGAGAGCAAACTTTCGACGTCAGATGTTTAATCGCCATGGGCATACACACACACTACTGGATCTGGCAGAATGGCTGAGATATGAGTCGTGGTGCCAGGGCTATGACAACCCCACAGAGGTTCGCTTCCAAAGGACACCTAGCTACCGGGTTGAAAAACGCCACAGTAAGCCAGCAGCCACTGTGCTACATGGATCAGAGAGCTATATGCCAAATCAAGCACTCAGACCCGAAAGTCAGAGCTCATGTGTAGAGAAGGGAAAAGTCAAGGTGAAACCCTACTGCCCATATTGTGACTGTACGGAGCACTTTTTAAATAAGTGTCCCAAGATTCAGAATCTCACTAGTGAGGAAGTGAGAGAGTGGATAAGAGCTAAGAAAAGATGTTGGAGATGTGGGAGATCACATCAGGCTGCTCAGTGTGACCTTAAGAGGCTCTGCAGTGTATGTCAAGGCAAGCATCTGAAAGTTCTGCATGATGTCAACACACTTCCCAAAGATGAGCATCCAAAGGCAGAGAGCTGTCTTGTTAGCACTAGTACAGAGGTGCTTTATCTTGACAGGCCCACAACAACCTCTCGAGTTCTGCTAAAAGTCATCAGAGTTCTCTTGCAAAATAAAGACAATATACTCGACACGTACGCTATTCTAGATGATGGGTCGGAGCGTACAATGCTCCTCACAGAAGCTGCCGAGAAGCTTGGCCTACAGAAGAAGCCTGAAGACATCGCTCTCCGTACCATACGGCAAGAGGTCCAAACACTTAAGGGATCCTCTGTTTCATTCAGTATCTCATCTCCCATCAATCCCAGGAAAACTTTCCGGATAGTAAAAGCATTCACTTCTCCACGCCTTGATCTAGCTGACCACTCATACCCCATCATGAGTCTGAAGAGGAAATATAAGCACTTAGCAAACATCCCCCTCCATCCATTCAGCCGTGTCAAGCCACTTGTTCTAATCGGAGCTGATTACCCCCACTTACTTACTCCAATTGAACCAGTAAGACTGGGCCCTTCAGGAGGACCGGCAGCTATTCACACCAGACTTGGATGGACTCTCCAAGGACCCACACCCTTTGCTCATTGGGTGTCAGACACCAGTCTGTGTCTTCTCACAAGCGTTTCACCTGAGACAACAGAACTGATGCGGAATGTGGAGAAGCTCTGGAGGATGGACACTCTACCATGTCAGAGTGATAAACAGGCAATGCGATCAAGGCAGGATAAGGAAGCAGTTGAGCTCCTAGAGGCTGAGACAAGACGAGTCAACGTTGCAGGCGTTCTCAGGTATGCCACACCCCTACTTCGGAAACGAGACATACCTCCTCTCAAATCTAGAAAAGAAGCTGTTCTCCCAAGCCTTAGGAGTACAGAGAGAAGGTTGAGCCGGGACCCTCAACGAGCTGATGAATATGGAGCAGCTATCCGCAAGCTGGTAGAAACTGGAGCAGTGAAGAGGATTGACCCAAGTGAAGCCTCCAGCACTGAAGAGTCATGGTATATACCTCACCACTTGGTGAGCCACAACGGAAAGAACCGTTTGGTCTTCAATTGTTCTTACCAACACCAAGGTCGAAATCTAAATGACACTCTCCTTCCTGGGCCAACACTGGGAGCTTCCCTTTTGGGTGTCTTACTGAGATTCAGGCAACATGCAGTAGCAGTCAGTGGAGACATCAAGAGCATGTTCCAACAGGTTCAGCTTTTGCCAAGGGATCGGCCCCTCCTCAGGTTCATTTGGCGAGACATGAGGCGGATGGAACCACCGGATATCTATGAATGGCAGGTCTTACCATTTGGGACTGCATGCTCACCCTGCTGCGCCACCTTTGCCCTCCAACTGCATGCGAGGACTCACAGCAAGGAAGGAGACGGAGTCAGGCATTCAGTTGAACAATGCTTTTATGTGGATAACTGCCTCCAAAGTGTGGATACTGCAGATGAGGCCAGGAAACTAGTGGACCAAATCAGGGAAGTTCTCGCATCTGGAGGGTTTGAGATTCGGCAGTGGGCCTGTAACTTACCTGACGTCATCAAGCATCTGCCTGCGGAAGCGAGGTCTGACAGTATGGAACGATGGCTCTCCTACGATGAGCCTGATCTGCTGGAACCTGCCCTTGGACTCAGCTGGCACTGGGGGACAGATACTTTAAGATACAGAAGCCGACCTCTGGAGTATGGAGCTTTGACACTGAGGAATATCTACAAAGTGTTAGCACGACAATACGACCCCTTGGGATTTATCTTGCCCTACACGACTCGCGCAAAGCTGATAGTGCAGCGCATGTGGGACAAACCGAGGGACTGGGATGACCCACATATTCCCCAAGATCTGCAGGAGGCATGGAAAGAGTGGGAGTCAGAGCTACACTTGTTGCCTCACATTTCATTTCCTCGACCGTATGCTTCAACTCCTCATAGTCAGATGATTGTCTCCAGGCAGATTCACGTATTTAGTGATGCCTCCGAAAAGGCCTATGGAGCTGTCTCTTACCTTCGAACTGAGGACGGCCAGGGACAGGTGTCTTTGGCATTCCTGGCGGCCAGGTCCAGGGTGGCACCTCGTCGTCAGCATTCAATTCCCCGACTTGAGCTCTGTGGTGCTCTGACAGCTGCCCAACTAGCAAAGACAATTGCACGAGAATTAACAGTGGTCATAGATCAGACAATACTGTGGAGTGACTCTACAACAGTGCTAACTTGGTTGAAGTCAGAGTCATGTCGCTACAAAGTCTTTGTGGGCACTCGTGTCGCTGAAATCCAGGAGCTTACAGGAGGGAGTTCCTGGCGTCATATTGACTCGTTGCAGAACCCAGCGGATGATGTTACCCGCGGAAAAACCTTAGCAGAGTTAGCAGGACAGAACCAGTGGAGTCAAGGGCCACCCTTCCTCCTTAAAGGGCCTGAAGAATGGCAATCATCACCAGGAAAGCAACCTGATCTAGACACTACTGAGTTCAGGAAGCTTACTTCATGTGGAATGATAGCAAGAGCGGAGAGACAAGAAACATCACAAGAGCAGTCTTTTGCATCTTAGAAGGAAATGGTTGAGGCCACAGCCCAGGAGCTGCATGGGGCGGCAGATGGACGGATGCCGAAGGGTCGGATCCTGCCCTGAAGCATCCTATAGTCTTGGATCCAGCACATACTGCCACAAAGCTTCTTATTCAGGACTACGATGCTCGTCTTTGTCATCCAGGCCCTGAGCGAGTGTTCGCAGAGATGCGCCGCAATCTTTGGATCATTCGTGGAAGGGAGGCAATCCGAAAGGTGCAACAGCAGTGTCAAGAATGCCGCAGGTGGAAATCCAAGCCATTAGTGCCAAAGTTAGCAGACTTGCCTTTAGCCCGCCTACGTCTACACAAGCCAGCATTCTACTCCACTGGGGTCGATTGCTTCGGACCCTTCCAAATAAGAATCGGACGGCGTTCAGAAAAGAGATGGGGAATCATCTATAAATGCTTGACCACACGCGCAGTTCACCTGGATCTTCTGCACAATATGGATACAGACTCTTTTCTTATGAGTCTTAGACGATTCATTGCTCGCAGAGGGACTCCAGCTGAACTTCTTTCTGATCAGGGCACGAACTTTAAAGGAGGAGAAAAAGAGCTTCGTGACTCCTTCAACAGCATGTCCTTGGACCTCCAACAGCTCCTAGCTAAACAGAAGATTGACTTTCGCTTTAATCCTCTTGCAGCTCCTCACTTTGGGGGTACTTTGGAGAGGGAGATCAAGTCAGTCAAGTCTGCTTTACATACCGTGATGGGTGTCCAATCAGTCTCAGAAGAGGTACTGTACACTGTTTTACTCGAGGTTGAAGCCATTTTGAATACGAAACCACTGGGTTACACTTCATCCAGTGTTGCTGACTTGGATGCTATAACCCCGAATGTTCTTCTGATGGGGCGGCTCGATGGAGCCCTACCTCCTGTAGTGTACAGTAAAGAGGAGGGCCTAAGCAAGCGGAGATGGCAGTACTGTCAAGTTTTGGCAGATCACTTTTGGTCTCGATTTATTAAGTATTACCTACCATCCTTGCAGTGCTGACAGAAGTGGCATGGCACCCCAGCTGACCTCACAGTGGGTACAGTAGTCTTGATGATGGACCCCCAGTTCCCCAGAGCTTTCTGGCCAATTGGTAGAGTGATAAAAGTGCATCATAGCGCAGATGGTCACGTGAGATCGGCAGACATTAAGGTCAAAGACAAGATCTACACCCGTCCGGCAGTCCGACTAATTGTTCTCCCAGAAATCCCAGAGTCTGAGGAGGATGAGCAATGCCCTCCACCAACTTCAGATTAACAATTGAGCCTTTTACATGAGCAAATTGCACACAATTTGGGGGCGGCTGTGCAAAAGGCTGTTGAGCAATGTTGACTCTCAGAGACTTTTATTCTGAAATCGCGTCACAAACCGAAACCGAAATAGGCGATACTTAATACAGAGTGAACTGTTGCTGCACGAGACTTTGCCGAGCGCGGCTCGTTAACTAAAGTGGCGCTGGAAACGTGTATTGCTGCTATAATGAGTGTCTGACTGGATGTAATTGTGCTTCTGTGCGTGTTATGAAAGTGAGTACAGTTCCGGTTATAACCATTATTCAGAAGTTATACTTATTAGTCCCAGTCATCACAGAGATACCTGATGTGTCATAGTGCTAATTAGCATGCGTTAGCATCGCGATGCTATTTACTGTTTGTTCAGCTGAAGTGATTCAAATGTATAATGTTTGTTAGTAAATGTGGATGTTAGAGTGTGATTACATCCAATTATGTTCATTTTGTGAGGGAAGAGCCTATAATGTATATGTTAGTGCTGTCATGTGTAAGTTTGTTAAAGTAATGATGTATATTACTGATTGCTGATGCTGGAGTGTTGTTATTTGTCTGTTACAGAGAAACCACAACTTTCATAAGCACAACTCATCGGCTACACGCTCATTTAATCAGGAAATCACCAATGAACAGCTAAGCAAGTGCAATCTTCAGTATATTGTGAGGAAAGGGCTCTTATGCGTCAATGGCCAAGTGATAGACTCATAGCACTCTGAAGGCTCATTGGACCACGGTATTCATACACATACTTCGGACCAATCACAAGGCTGGGCCTAAACGTCACGTCTGTGTGCTACTAATAATTGTGCTTTATAAATCATCCTCTTAACCTGTGCACCGGAACCAATTGGACACTTCATGGTACATCTGCTAATATTCACAGTTGGCTCTTCTCTCTCATGTTCATACTTACTTGCCACAATAAATCAGTTTGTTTTCATCCTTCCCTCTGTCGTGTTCTAACAGACACACCTGGTTCACTGCTATACACAACGAGTTAGCCTCTGCTATCAGGTAGCCTTCGCTACATGGCCCCTGTTTAATTTGTTCCCCAATTTCTGTTTAACAGAGAGCAGATTTTTTTGACACATTTCTAAATATAATAGCTTTTACTACATATTTATCAAGACACTTCTATACAGATTAAAGTGACATTTAAAGGCTTAACTAGGTTAATTAAGTTAATTAGGCAGGTTAGGGTAATTAACTAAGTTATTGTATAACGATGGTTTGTTCTGTAGACCGTATAGCTTAAAGGGGCTAATAATTTTGTCTTTAAAATGTTTTTTTTTTTTTTTTATTCTAGCCAAAAATAAATCAAAATAAGACTTTCTCCAGAAGAAAAAATATTACCAGACATACTGTGAAAATGTTCTTGCTCTGTTAAACATCTTCAACTTCAACTGTATAGCTGCATTCTTACAGCTAGAAGGTTGCTGGTTCGAGCCTCGGCTGGGTCAGTTGGCGTTTCTGTGTGGAGTTTGCATGTTCTCCCTGCGTTTGCGTGGGTTCCCTCCGGGTGCTATGGTTTAGCCCGTATTTTTTTTCTGATTGGGTAGGCTAAAATTGTCCATAGTGTATGAGTGTGAATGAGTGTGTGTGGATGTCTCCCAGAGATGGGTTGCGGCTGGAAGGGCATCCGCTGTGTAAAAACGTGCTGAATAAGTTGGCGGTTCATACCGCTGTGGCGACCCCGGATTAATAAAGGGACTCTGATAAAAATGTATGAATAAATGAATGACCCATACCGCTCAGCCCTACTGCATTTATTTATTGCACTACTCGAAATAATACCTGGTCATTTCTGTCATGGAAACATATAATGTGTGTACATTTATTATCAGTGTGTTACTGAAATGCAACCTGATTATTTATATACTGTACTCTGTTAGCACTTACTGTAGTTATTATAAAGCAAATGTCTGTGCACACTTGCTATGTATCCCTTCTCATCAACTGATGACAGTAGCTAACTGTAAACATCAGGAGTAAGATACTGTAACTGAATGTTAAATGTTTTCTTTCAATGGTTTTCTACGGGAAAGTGCTAAGCGTGTAATTTAGCATCTTGTGTTTGGTGTATAAAGCATGTATTATCAATAAATAATCGTATCTGTGTTTCCATTTCCCATAAAGGATTGTGCTGATAGTGAGCGGGTCTCTGTTAAACTTCACTGAATGAGTGTGATTACATTTATTAATGTGATTTATGGACTCATTGTTCAGTGTTTTTATTTCAGACATCTTCATTATAAAACCTAACGACTAGCATTAGCGCTAGTAAAATTATTGATTTTGCATTCATAGTGTTGCTATCGTGACACATCTTCAATTTAAATATGGCCTCTTCAATATGTAAATACTAGCCTGATCTCACGAGAAAAAGTAAGTATTTTGCCAGTTTAGTGGCTAATTTGTATGAATTTATATGAGTTCAGTCGTACGAAATTGTAAGATTTTAAAAAGGAGGCGTGGCACCTAAACCCACCCCTAAACCCAACCATCATTGGGGGATGAGCAAGTCGTACTAAATTGTATGAATTAGATCGTACGAATTCATACGAATTAGCCACCAAATCATAAAGTTACGAATTGCCGTGAGATTGTGTTGGTAAATACACTTTGATGCCTTTTAATGTAAATCCTAGAATAAATAGACATTTCAGGTGATCACCTTTCATTGGGATTCTGCTTCTCTGTCATCAGTAATCTGATAATTTATTAAATAAAATCTTTAAAAGATGTTTTTGTAGTTTATGACAAACTAAAGATTAATATGGTAATAATAAGAATTACTTCAAAGTTTTATTGAATATATTAAAGCTCATTCATACATTCTGCATCCAGCATCTTTATTTCCAAATATAACCTATTGGCTGATGATACGCTGTGCTACATTAAACATATCGTTTATTGGAGACGAAAGGTAGCTTTAAAGATTTATATTTCAATGAAAACAGTAAAGACACAGGACCCTATCATACACCCGGTCCAATGTGGCGCAATAGTGGGTAATAGTCTTCTGCTACTTTCAGCTCGGCGCAATGGTCATTTTGAGGTGTTGCACCACACTGTTTAAATAGCAAATGCATCTGCGCTCAAATGTGCGCCCATAGGCGTTCTGGTCTAAAAAAGCAGGCGTGTTTTGGCGCGTTGCTATTGTGAGAAACTGTAAATAGTCTGTTCTTTAGACCACAACAAAGTCGGTCTATTGTCTGGCGCAAAGTGCGCCTGGCTTTCACACAAGATGTAGAGCAATACGCAAATATCTTACATATAAAAAGGTATAATATATTAATGATATATATAATATTGATATATAGGATATAAATATAAATGATTAAAATATTACAAAACATATAAATTTCTAGCCTACATGAATTTAAAAACCACTGCCTTACTTCATCTCGGGAGGCTTTTTCATTTCATTTAATTTGCTTTTGTATAATGTTATTATTATTGGCATTATTATTTATTATATCCATTTTTGTATTTGTTTTTTAAAAACAAGCTTAGTTTTGTCCACCTGTCAGGTTTTAGACCATATGGGGCATAGCGGGTGTATTTGGAAATAACTCAGTATTTTGACCACACTTTGTTATTATTGTTCATTTATTCGTTTGCTGGAAATTACAACTGAACAAATTAAATTAATTATTTATAGGCTAATTGATGTCTGTGTGGTAAGATTTCCCTATCCACGAGAGCAAAAGCGAAAGTGAATTTACTTTACGTCAAAATGCGCTTGTGGCGCGACGCACCTGGCTCTTAAATGGAATGGGAGATGAGACTGTGATTGGTTTATTCTCAAAACACACCTATAACTCATTAAGAAAATAAACTCAACCCTTTTAGACCATGCGCCACGCCGCAAAGCGGATTTTCCCGTCCTTAAATTAGCAAATATGCGTTCTGACATGCCCTAAAAGCGTTTGCGCCCTGCGTTTTGTGCTCTGCGCATGGGCCGTCAAAATAGAGCCCACAGTGTTTGGGTAATTGGCTATACAATCTATTGTATTTCTTTAAAAACACGATGGGAAAACTTGGTCAGGATGTAAATAACCTTTTTTTAATTCTTCAAAACTTTTAGATTACTCTAGGCTTCTTTTACTTCTATTATGTATTTGCTCCATTGCATGTTCTCATTTTAAAAACACGAAACTAGTTTGCACTCTGAACTGGTGTGTGTTTGTGTGTGTATGTGTGTGTGTGTCTTCAGCTCCTCCAGCTTCACACAGAGCCTCACAGACGCAGCAGAAGAAGCTGATTGTGTCTGAATCTCTTACCTGTTGACAAGCCCCTAGGGAAGGTCAGTCTGCTTCTGGATGTGACTCTCTGTGCGCCTCTGAAGGGGAAACAGTCACACAGGATGTTGTAGAGCGTCACTCCTATTGACCAGACTGTAGGTGGAGTGGCATTGTAGCGATGTCTGCGAAACCACTCAGGAGGAGCGTATGCAGGAGTGCCCAAGAGACACAAGAAGACCACAAACATCTGCTCAAAATGCTCCAGTACAGATAAATCCCCTTTAGTTGATCAGCTGAAGTTCACAAACATCAACAGAACATTTCCTTCTGTAACTCAAACTCACCTGCAAAGTATTTGTAGGCCGAGCGCTTCAGCAGAGCTCCACAGCAGAAGTCCAGTAGCTTGATGTCCTGGGACTATGTGGAGATCAGCAGGTTCTCTGGCTTGATGTTCCGGTGCAGGACGCCGCAGCACCAGCACTTTCTTGGCCAGATGCTCGTCCAGACAGCCGTTCTCCTCACAGAAGCTCTGGAGATCTTGGCAAGGAGCCGGACACTCCAGGATCAGGACGTAGCGTCTGGGATGGTCAAACCAGTCCAGCAGCTGCAGGACACTGGGGGAGCCAGGAGCTGAAGTTATGCGGGTCATCAACGCCACCTCCAGCGGCAGCTCACCCTGACCGTCCTGCGAGACAAACCCTCCAGTATATCCGGGACTGAATCAAACACTGCAAACACAACAGACTCACACCAAAACATACAACTTCACACCTTCCTGATTGTGACACGTGAGATTTACTGACAGCAACATTTCTAAAGCATGTCTGAATGAAGGAGGGAAGAAAGGCTCTTACTGGCAGTCCATCAGACCTGCCACAGGACTATTTTAGTACAAAACAACTGACATCAAATATTTATTGTCACAACTGATTGTCATTCTCTAATTGTCTTTAATTCTCTAATTGTCTGATTTTCAGACTCTAAATTCTCACTCAACTATTTTTTTAAAGAATCCTCTCTGCTTCAGTTCTGCCCCCTACAACATGCAGTCATTAATTACATTAAGATGGTCCTGGTGTCCACTACAGTGGACATTTTAAAAAGGATGTTTAGAAACAAACAAGTTAACAGCTTTGAAAGCTATACGTATTGTTCCTGACACTTTAACAAACAAATATATACGTAATAATAATAGTAAAAAAACATTTAAACAGCTCAATTTTACATACCTCACTCCTTCCCATAAAATGTGCTTGTTTGTATGTCGGCCATTTGGATGTAGTGTAGGAAATGGTTCCTAGCATGCCAGCCAATGTGGTATATGCCGAAGCATGCTAATAGGACTTTTAATTTGCCAGTAATCTGGGTTAAGCGCTTCCTGTGAACTGTTTGCCATTTCAAAATCGGCGCATTTAAGGCATAGATATATATCTATGCGTTTAAGGTCTTTTTTCTTTAAAAATCAGCCATTTCCACTGGCTGAGTGATATCCGATATAAAGTGGGTCTCAGATTGTACAAGAAGCACTGCATTAAATTACATTTCCCCCTGCCATGTCTTTAAAATATGAGCATTTATTTTACCCCAGTATATTCAATGGAGCTTCTGCGTTAGCCTGCCGATTCTGACTGGCGAGTGTGTGTAAACGGCTGAATGTCTCGTTTTGCACTTGAGCAACTAAATGAATGCCAGAGTCTATTTAACTGATTGTATTTTAACTACATTGCAAGATCGATGCTGTAAATGGTATCGTTTAAAATGGAAAAAAACTAATAATAACAGGTAACCTGAAGATTATCAGCATGGGAACAGCACTAGCTAGGCATATACCCAATTCAACAGACATATCAAAGTCCAGGATGTCCTCTAACAGTACAACAGGACTAGACAAAAAAATCAAAGAAAATGCATGAAAACGCAATGTCCACTACAGAGGACACAAGTCAATGGACGGGGTCTCAGGAGGATATACTTTAATAAATATGTTTCTCAGAAAATAATGCAATAATTGTTCTGAAAGCAGTTTATAATGCCTGTAGATTCCACAAATTGAGAATATCATCATCGTCCACGTCTTCAATATGGTACATTTAGATGAGCTCGGTTTTTTTGGTGTTATTTTTAAAAACTTCATTCACTTGAATTTCCTTTGGATAAATGTAAAGATTTCTCTCACTAATATAGGCGATGATGACGCAAAGGCTGTTCGGGTGGTTAAAACGATGGCCAAAAGGTCCAGAATTTGACCATAAATCATTTTATGTAAAAAATATATATTATAGTTTTGTAATAAATGTTTTTGTTTAAAATAACTATGATCAGTAAGCCACATTAATGTGACGCGAGTCACGTGACATAACCGAGCGGTAACTTTAACTGACATTTGAATCTTTGATGCGACATCCATAGTGAATAACGTTATAATGGGTCGAAAAGAGCAAGAGAGACGAAGAGAAAGCAGGCAACAGCGTCATTGTCGCAAAATATTGAACATATGTACAAAAAGACTGGCAAACAGGGTAAGACTGACGTTACTTCCTTACAGATGAGAATCTGTCCCTATCAGGTTATAGGCTGGCCGCATTAGCCGGGTCGTCCATTTGGACATTGTTGATTTGTCTCGTACACGACCTCCCTTTACCTTTTTATTTTTTGACTTGTGCCATAACAATTTTTGAAAATAACTGTCCGATAAAGGCTTTACGACCGGAGAATGCGCTAATCCCGTCCAATGTTTTGAGGCTGTTTACACCTGCTCACTTCATTCGTTTTATTCTGATCTGATATTAATCCGACACACTCCAAACGACACTGGACAGGTCTAATTAATGTATTATTTTGTTTTACACAAAATGAATTAAATTGTAATATATGACCTGGAGAAAATCTGACCTGCGCCTGTTTACAGCCAAACACACTTAAAGTGCAAAATAAATAAATACATATTTACTAAAATAATAAAACATGTGTTCTGACTTTACTTTATCTAACAAAAAAGTCAACTAGTCATGTTCAACTACACGATCTTTTAGACTAATATGAAGCATTTTGTCAGTTCATTTCGTTAAGTATTTATTTCATTTTATTATTTTTCTTTCACTTTATTCGTTTTATTTTTTATTACACTAAAATGATCAAATTAAAATCTTCAATTAATATCAAATGGCAGCATTACTTTACAGAGATGCAGCATGCTCCTGTAGTCCTGTGAAAAGAGATGAAAAATAAAAGAAAAAAATTGGGAATTTCTTTTTATTTCAAAGGTAAAGGGGTTTGTTTTGTGGGTTAGTATGTTATAAAAAATAATTGAGCATAATGGCAGTAATCTCAAAGCTTGCCTTGTTCTGAATGAAGCACAACGCCTCCTGTAGCCTGCATTTGTTTTACTTGTTTAACACAAAACGGGGAATAAAAAGTGTCCAGCACCAAAATCCTCCATAAATCAATACGTTTTAAATAGAGTTTTATATAAGAAGTAAAATCCACTGATAATGATAATGTTTTAGCGATAATATTTTAGCTCATAGATGAATTTCATTATCAGTGAATTTGACTAATTTACAAGAAAGGCATAAAAAGGGAATTAAGAACTTTATTTTAATTATTACTGTTTTAATGTTTTATTATTCAGATGGCCAATGTCTGACTAGGTGAGGTTATTTGTGCATAACGTTTTTTTTCTTTCTCTTGTGGACTGATAATGTATGGACTATTTTAGCCCAACCCTTCATATTTCTTATTCAATCTTTTATATTTAAAACACTGAAGTCCACTTATTATTGACTGTGATATACAACTTTAATACATGTTTGTAAATTAGTTGATAAATACATTTAATACATGTTTGTATGCTTTATTAGTAAAAGATAATAAATGGTGCTGCTCACTGCAGTTTATACTGATATTTCTGATAGCAATTTAATAATAATTGCTGAAGCTTTCATCACTGTATATGTCACGCTTTATCTGTTACGAATTTATTATCTGACATAAACAGCAACTGAGTATTAGGGCGAAACAAACTTAGGCGATCAGAGCGCCAACTTGGATCACCCCGCGCACCTCACCTTACTGATGACGAATAAATAGAACGAGAAGAATGCCGTTGCCATGGCCGACAGAATTCCTCAGAGTGACAAACGATCGAGTACAGTGAACAGTGATTTAATGACTTTAGCGATTTGTTTTGCATCTCAAACAGAAAATAATATGTCAACTGTGTTTTTTACTCGAGAAAATTTGATCACGCCTGTATTTGTCCACAACTATCATCAGAGTGACTCGATGGCTTCTCCTACAACTCCTACCATGTCGAGAAGCCCAACAGGTGAGATGAGAGTTTACAAAAACGGTGTATTTCCACCTATTATTTAATAAAAACTATAAAATAATAATATATCGTCATATAACGCAACTTACCGACTTAAGAGGCAAATATTCAACCTCTCGATATTGTAATTGCTTCGTGTCGTTATGATATTGTGTATTTTCTGACTTTGTGATTGAGGCCTGCTGTCTGTCAGTTTATGTATTGACATTCTGGCTTTTAAGTTTCTCCTTTCCACTCTACAGAAATTGTGCCTTGTTAAAGTTTCTGATAAAAAAACATTCAAATATTACTTTAATTTAAACTCTATGTGTAGACCTGCACAGTAATTTTCTTAGTTTTTGATGTTGTGGAGGAATATTTGTTATATTTGAGAAAACTGAGTGAAAATGTTATATTTAAGTCTTTTATTTGTTTAAGCAGTGATAAATTAATACAATTGAGGGAAAGTTGATTTTACATTCACACATTCTGACTTTCTCCTTTAAAATTTAATAACAGAAATATTGTTTCAAATTATAAATGGGGAAATCATCATAACACCCAACGACTATCATTCTACAATCTTGTTTACAGTCAATTAATTAGTGATAATTTTAATTTGAAGTCTTACTTACATGCGTTTTCAGACCCAATATTCAAATTAGCATGGTAAACAACATAGAGAGCGGTGAATGAACAAATGTGCAAATATAAACCCAACTTTACATCCATAATAATAAATGTCTATAGCTCTGTTTCTGTAACTGAAGTTCTGGAGCAAGACTTCTCTTTTCATTTGGATTTCTAAGACTGATTGTTAAATGTTTAAAGTTATAATTTACTCACAGATTTCTTAACTGAAGATCCAGAGCGAGAGAAATTGTTCACTTAAGTTTGACGATTGCTAATGGAAAGCTAAAAAAATGTGGATTAGTTTTTTTGTGGTGGAGAAGTGGTGCTTGAGGAAGAATGAAGATGTAGATGTGGCACCCACTGACAAAAATTAAAGAAAGGCTTCATAAATTTGATTAAACATTGTGAGGGTGATTGTTAAATAGCTCAAACTATAACTGTAATAAAATATTCTATAACTCAGAATATTGACTCAAAAATGAGTAAATGGATGACTTACTATTTATCAGGTTGTATTTGTCATTTTACATCATAGAAATGATTTAATTAATTAATTGTAGTTTACAAACATTTTCTATTATAATTGTACTTTTATTGTTGATGTTTCTTTTGTGTGATTGTCTTTTATATGTTCAATTTTCAGCAGTTTGTCTATTTTAAACCTGTGGATTAATGAGTTTTCTAATATTTCCCTGTTCATTTCCTTTACTTTAGAAAACCCAGAGAAACGGAGGAAAGGGAAAAGAGTCTCTGCTTTCTTTAAGAGAGCATGGAAGGCTGCAAAGCGCCCTTTCCTTAGCTGTGACCGGAGCAGAGTGGTTCCCTTTGAACCACAGTCGGATGTCAATGATTTCGAGCATCTGCCTGTTCCAGGTCCCTCCAGGACCGTCACAGCACATGCAGACCTTGAGCCGGTGTTGCTGCCAGGCCAGGTCTGTGAAGAACCTCAGCCGTTGAGTGTTCCGGGCCCCTCCAGGATCAAGCAAACAGCAGAAGTGCCAAATGCAGATCCGGCCCGTCCTGAGTCCTCAACGGCCCTCACAGGTCATGTTGACACTGAGCAGATGCGTCCGCCAGTCCAGGTCTGCGACAGTCTCGAGTCGTTGGCTGTTCCTGGAACATCCAGGATCAAGCCAACGACCATCGCAGATCATGTTGACCCTGAGCAGATGCGTCCGCCAGTCCAGGTCTGTGAAGATCCTCAGCCGTTGAGTGTTCCGGGCCCATCCAGGATCAAGCAAACAGCAGAAGTGCCAAATGCAGATCCGGCCCGTCCTGAGTCCTCAACGGCCCTCACAGGTCACGTTGACACTGAGCAGATGCGTCCGCCAGTCCAGGTCTGCGACAGTCTCGAGTCGTTGGCTGTTCCAGGACCTTCCAGGATCAAGCCAACGACCATCGCAGATCATGTTGACCCTGAGCAGATGCGTCCGCCAGTCCAGGTCTGTGAAGAACCTCAGCCGTTGAGTGTTCCGGGCCTCTCCAGGATCAAGCAAACAGCAGATTCGGCCCAACCTGAGTCCTCAACGGCCCTCAACGGTCATGTTGACACTGAGCTGGTGTGTCTGCCAGGCCAGGTCTGTGAAGATCCTCAGCCAATCAGTGTCCATGGCCCCTCCAATACTAAGAAAATGATGGATGCAGATTCGGCCTGTCCTGAGTCGCCTCCGTCTGTTCAAGACCCCTCTAAAATTGATGGGACTGATGGTGAGTCATCCTGAATTTGGTTCATTTTATTTCTGCCATTTGTTATTTTTTACGCTTTGTTGTTTTTAGTTTATAAATCAAACAGTGTCGTTTGTTGTACTGTTGGTTGTGTATTAATTAATACAGTGCTAAACATATATGAGTACACCCCCACAAATCTCATTTAAATTCATATTTTCTATAGGATGCTTTACAATATTATATTTGTGCATGTACATTAGTTTAGTCAGTACTGAAGCCAAATCTGGAGCTTATCTAACAAAATCACTTACAATAATGGTTCAAAAATTAGTAGCCCAAATGTATATGTTAGGAGAAAATATTCAAATAAATTTTCCAAAATAGTAAAAATCAAAGAGAAAAAAATATATATAGACAATTTTGTTGAAATTTGTTTTTTGTTTTGCACAGATTTAATTGTATTATCTTTCCATTTCTAAAAATGTTCTGTGACTAAAATATTAATTTAATAAATAAATCTGTTTAATAAATCTGTTTTGTTCAAATGCACCAATATATATTACCCATAATCACTGAGAAATGGATAAAAATATTCATTTTCACAATGGGGTGTACAGCATATATGAATAGTTTGAGCACTGTAGCTGCAGCTCTGTTCATGGAGATGTTTCTGTTTGTTGTCTTCATTTTAGAAAAACCCAAGAAAGGAAGGAAATGGAAAAGAGTCTCTGCTTTCTTCAAGAGAGTATGGAAGGCTGCGAAGCGTCCTTTCCTGTGCTGTGACACAGATGTAGTCCAGCGTTTTACGCCACAGCCTGAGCCCGAGCTCGAGTCAGACCCAGACCTTGACTCAGAATGTCTGCCAGGCCAGGGTGGTAAGTCATCATTCTGTAATTCGTAATTAATATAAATTAGTAATCAGTTTACTCCTGCAATTCTGATAAAAGTTGCTGCTTTTAGATCATCGCAATAGATCAAGATTTGAAGGACAGGAGTCATTTATTTGATCCGATTCATACCAGACAATCCCAATAATTCTCCCTGCTTTATTCTGTTTTTCAGGATTTGATCTGTCTCAGTTTGAAGTTGGAGACCTGATTGGAAAAGGAGCTTTTGGCGAGGTGTATGTGGCATCTCACAAACGCAGGAAAAGAGTAAAGGTAGAGAACTATTTTTTAAATTCAGTCAACATTTTCCTCCTGATTATTAAATATAAATCATTTGTTGGCTTTAATTTAATTTGTTGTTGTTGTTGTTTTTTTCGCAGGTTGCCCTGAAGTGTATGATGAAGAGTCAAGAGGACCGTTATCTGGACGTTGTAAGTTGAATAATTCACACAACAGTGAAAATGTGCCGAGCATTTACTCATCCTTCACTTGTCACTTGTTTTGAACACATGAATGTCGGGCTGTGGAGTTAATTAAAATTCATTTAACATTAATGGAGAAATCTGTTTTCTTTCTAGGATGGTCATTCCACACCTGTGCTTGCGGAAGTGGCAATGATGCTTAGGTTGATGAATGCACCGCGATGTCCAAACATCATCAGATTACACGACTGGGTTGAGCTTGAGGACAACTTTGTTCTCATTCTGGAGTACGCAGAGTCATGCCAGACCTTGCTTCAGTACATCAAAGATACAGGGGACATTGAAGAAAACCAAGCACGCCGGTTAATGCGTCAGTTGATCCGAGCCGTAATGTTCTGCACCGAGCGTGGAGTTTTCCACGGTGATATACACACGGCGAACATCCTGGTGACTCTACCCCGATTAGAGCTCAAATTGATCGACTTCGGTTGTGCTCAGCCAATTACCCACAAGCCTTTCAATAAAAGTGACTATCGAGGTGAGTTGGCATTTTGTGATAGTTTCTTTGTTCACCGTATTGTCTTATGAAATGACTGAATTCTGGAAATGTCTCTCTTACAGGAGCTGGACATGGCATGCCACCTGAGGCTTTGAGGGGTCGTGTATTCCATGCTAACCCGGCATACGTCTGGACAATAGGCATCATGCTGTATGAAATAATGCATGGACGACTGGCCTTTTGTAACAGACAGTCATTAATGTTTGGCTCCATTCAGATAAACCCCAGATTATCCACAGGTAAGCAGACACCTCTGAACAATCCCAGCCTCAGTGACAGAATAACACATGTCAGTCATTAGTCAAATGGATTAAATATAATGCTCACAGGACCTGTAGATATTAAAGTCACTTAATTGTGGATGTTTTGTAACATTTGATGTAGTAAGATTTAAAGACGTTCATGAATCTTGAGTATGCAGACGTATTTCACACTCTCTGTGCCACTTTTCAGCATGCGTGGACCTGATTTCCCAGTGTTTGATCCGTAATCCAGTTCAACGGCTACAGTTACATCAGGTTGAAGAGCACTGCTGGTTCAATCCAACGACCCCAAATTCTCTGAAGCAGTTCTTCAAGAGAAGGTAGAGGAACACACAGAGTTTTATTTGACAGCCCTTCATATTACTGCTTAAATAGCTTTGTGTTGTTTCTGATTGTTTTTCTCCATTTTAGAAAACACTAAAGAAGCGAGGAGGAGGAGGAGAGCACCATTTCCAGACATTTCACAAGACTGTTAAAGTTATTAATTACTCCCTCATGTCATTCCAAACCCCTAAGACCTCACTTTTCCTCAGTGTCAGTTCATGACGTGTGTTGATGAGAGCTCTGTCCTGCGCTGTATGTGTGTCGCACTGCTGACGTTGACCTCAGATGTGCCCACGCTTTGTTTAAATGAGAGGAAGTCGCGCAGGCCTCTGGGTTAAACACCAGCAGTGCGACACACATGCAGTTAAGGACAGAACTTCTGAAGTCATTATTTCTGTTTTATTATTTTTGTGTTTTTCTGTCTGCATAAAAGAAGTTTCGCTTCAAAATGACAGCTCTAGCTCCAAACTCCCTGACACCTTTCTTCATCTTCAGAAAACAAGTGAAACTATTTGAGATGAAATGCGAGAACTCTCTGATCCTCCGTAAACCACAAAGATGAAGAAATGTTTAAATCCCAGAAAACTTCAAACCATGAGAGCTCTGTCCTGCGCTGTACGTGTGTCGCACTGCTGACGTTTACCTCAGATGTGCCCAAGCTTTGTTTAAATGAGAGGAAGTCGCGCAGGCCTCTGGGTTAAACCTCAGCAGTGCGACACACATCCAGTGCACTGTGCTCTTATGAACGTGTGGTTTGAGGGTCAGAGAGCTCTCAGATTTCATCTAAAGTTTTCATTTGTGTTCTCAATATGAAGTAAACATGAATTTGAACTAAGGACATGAGGTCAGTAATTAATGACAATAATGGTGATTAATGGTGCCTAGACTGCAGCTCCGCACAAGACGTTTGGCCAGAGGAGAATTGGTCGTGCCCAACTAAGCCTGGTTTCTCTCGAGGTTTTTTTACCTTCACTTTAGTCAATTGGTGAAGTTTTGTTCCTCGCCACTGTCGCCGATGGCTTGCTTGGTTTGGGACTTGTGGAGCTGCGCTTCGATGGATTTGCTCTTTAGTGTTTGGACTTTCGGCAATGAGAATTAAACCACACTGAACTGAACTGAACTGGACTGAACTGAACTTCAACTCTGAAAACTGGACTGACAATTTAAACATATATGAATCTGGTGTTCTGTCATAAGAGAGAGAGATTGTTAAGTGTTCAGAATATTTTGTAATGAATTGCTTGTATGTATTGTTAATAATTCAAATAAAATCATGTGAATCAAACTGAAGCTCTGATCATCATTTCTGTGACTTTTCTAAATCAGTGGTTCTTAAACTGTGGTCTGTGTACGACTAGTGGTACGCGGAAGAATGAAATATGTCAAATATATGCTACAAACATTTCAAAATTTATCAATAATTATGTATAATGTGCCATATATGACATATAGCCTATATTTCTATAATCTGTAATCTGCCACATTTAACTGTTCAGAGTTGTAACTGCTTTATTGGGCCTACTACGCTACTGTATTTCAATACTGCTCATTTTTGGTGGTACTTGGAGATAAAATTTTTTCTGAGGTGGTACTTGATGAAAAAAGTTTGAGAACGTTCGAGGTTACAGAAGTAACCCTTTGTTCCCCGAGGAGGGGAACGGAAGTGCCATAGAGTGGATTGATTGAAATCCATGAAATGGGAGGATTCGGTTCAGAAGCCGCTTGTCTGAAAGAGTATTGAACGGGCCAATGAATGCAATGAATTGGCAGCGTAAGCTTGCACAGGTGCACTTCATTGCCAATTATCCCAGCATATAAGCACACCTGGAGCGAGCAAACGCCATCCTTTTAAGATGAAGAGACTTTCAAACAGCTAAGGGACTGTCATTATGGCGACGGAGTATGGCACTTCCGTTCCCCTCCTCGGGGAACGAAGGGTTACTTCTGTAACCTCGAACGTTCCCCTTCGGTTGGGGAACTTCAGTGCCATAGAGTGGATTGATTGAAATCCACGAAATGGGAGAAGTATAGAAAGCGCCATAATGACTGCACCTTACCAACGCCCCCAATGAGGGGATAGTCAAGCAAGCGTGACGCACCAACATCATGGGAGGCGCGGTCCTCCAACGTGTCCCTGGCCCTAATTTATCTTACTTCAACAGAAGTCTTACGGATTTAGATATATTTTTTGGGAAGTCGTGAGCATCTAGATAATTCTAGGAAAATACGACAGTACGTTGGGAAGCGTGCAATCCCGATAGGGAGGACGCTGCGGAGGCCATCCGTTACCCAAGGGGCAATAGATGGCAGAATTTACATATGGACTAGCCCTAAAAGGGGGGAGTACGCATAGCAAAAGAGTGGTTAGCGGAGAGGGAAGACACGGGTCCGCCCAGGGGGGTGGGGGGGGGGGTGGACTTAACCGTGGCGGAATAAGCATATGGGATCGCCTAGTGGGGATCACGCATAGCAGGCACCTTTACCCAAAACGCGGGCTGACCAGCGGGCAGACCTACAACGTAGTGGGCCAGCAAGTGACTCCTCCGCTGAGTCAGTGCTGGGGGCCACGGAGGAATCTGCAGGGCTCACCTGATGGGGAACTTTACTGACAGATAAAAAGGCGCACGTACCTCCGTGTTAGGGAGAATGGCGCAGCAAGCGTGTTTCAACACCCTACCGAATTGTTTCCTCAATCACCAAGGGTTACCTAATACCCTTGAGGAAACCGGCTCCACTCGCAGATTGTAAAACCTTGCAAATGTGTTGGGTGTCACCCAGCCCGCAGCTCTACAGATGTCTGTTAGAGAGGCGCCGCGTGCGCGCGCTCGAGAGGATGCAAAGCTCCGAGTGGAGTGAACACGCACTCTCGGGGGACGCGGTTCACCTCGGCTCTGATAGCGAAAGAAAGGTATCCACAATCTAGTGGGAACTTATTTCGGTACGGCACTTCCCTGCTGCCGACCGCCATAACAGACGAAGAGCTGCTCAGATGATCTAAACTCTGAGTGCGGTCCGGATAATACGCAAAACGCGAACTGGACAATAAAGAAGGGCTGGGTCTGCCTCCTCCGAGGGCAGCGCTTGCAGGCTCACTACCTCGTATTAAAACGGAGTGGTAGGAACCTTGGGCACATATCGCGGGCAGGGTCTCAGAACGTGAGAGAAAGCCAGCCCAATTACAGGCACGAGTCACTGACCGAAAAATGCCTCCGGGTCCCCGACCCTCTAATCGATATCAACGCGACCAGCAGAGCTGTCTTCAGGGACAGAAAGATACTGAGTCGAGGATCGAAGGGATCTGACGCGGCTTGTGTAGCGAGGGCGAGATCCTAAGAGGGCATGAGAGGGGGCGGGGTGGATTAATTCGCTTAGCGCCCCTGAGGAACCGGATGATGAGGTTATGCGTTCCCACGGTGCTGCCAGCCACCGCGTCATGAGAGCGGAGATGGCAGCCACGTAACCTTGAGTGTGGAGGGCGACAGCCTGCTCTCCAGCTTCTCTCGGCGTAAAGAAAGCACAACGCTGATCTGGCAAATTACGGGGGTCTTCTCTGCGAGAGACACACCATTCAGTGAATAGACTCCACTTCAGGGCATAGGCACGCTCGGGGAGGGGGCTCTAGCCCGAGTGACGGTATTAGCCACCGCAATCGGAGGTTACCTAAGTCTTCCTCGCGTCTAAGGACCTCCAAAGATCGGCGAGGGTGCCAGATGGTGCCCTGTCCCTGAGAGAGTAGGTGCTCTCTCAAAGGGACTGCCAGGGGAGGGCTATCGCGAGGGAGAGCTCTGACATCCAGGTCCGGTTGAGCCAGAGGGGCGTAACCAGCAACCTGTTCCTCGTCCTCCCTGACCTTGCACAGTAACTGCGCGAGCAGGCTCACTGGGGGAAATGCGTATTTGCGCATGCCCCGAGGCCAGCTGTAAGCCAGTGCATCCCTGCCGAGAGCACTCGGTCAGGGAAAGAACAACTGGCAATGAGCGATCTCGGGGGAAGCAACAGATCGATCCGGGCTTCCCCAAATCGCGCCCATATCAGCTGAACAGACTCGGGGTGGAGTCTCCATTCTCCAGGACGTAAGGTTGCCGTGAGAGCGCATCGGCTGCACGGTTGAGCTTGCCTGAATATGAATGGCGTGCAGCGATTTCAGCCGCGGATGACTACAGAGGAGCAGACCCCCTATACGGCTGATATACGCCACCGCCGCCATACTGTCTGTCCTGACCAGCACGTGTTGCCGCTCCAGCACCGGAAAAAAACGGTGGAGAGCGAGGAACACTGCCAACAGCTCCAGGCGATATGCCAATGCAACTGGGTACCTTCCCACAGGTCCGCAGCCGCATGCCCGCAACGCACAGCCCCCCAGCCCGTGTTGGAAGCGTCTGCTGAAACGACAACAAGACTGGACGCCTGTTCTAGAGACACCCAGGCCTGTAGGAACGAGGGGTCGCTCCAAGGGCTAAGGGCGCGGCGACACAGCACAGTAACAGAGACTCGGTGTGCGCGCGCGTGCCATGCGCGTCTGGGGACTCGATCGTGAAGCCAGTGCTGAAGTGGTCTCATATAGAGTAATCCGAGCGGCATGAAGCGGCTGCGGATGCCATATACCCCAGGAGCCTCTGAAATAGTTTCAGTGGGACCTCTATTTTACTGTCGAGCTCTCTCAGACAGTACAGCATAAGCTGAGCGCGCTCTCCGGAGAGGCGCGCTGCCATGGTTACCGAGTCCAGCTCCAGCCCGAGAGAAGAGATCCTCTGCACGGTTGCGAGTTTGCTCTTTTCTCGGTTGACCTGAAACCCCAACAGGTGGAAGTGCCGGAGCACTTTGTCTCTGTGCATAATCAATTGCTCCGAGAGAGGGCAAAAATCAGCCAGTCGTCAAGAAATTGAGTATGCAGATGCCTGCGAGCCGACGGGGCGCTAAGGCACCCTCCGCGGGCTTGGTGAGGACCCGCGGAGACATAGAGAGCCCGAAGGGGAGGGCTTTGTATTGCCAAGCTCAACCTTCAAACGCAACCGCAGAAACTGACGGTGGCGAGGAAGAGTGGAGACATGGAAATACGCATCCATCAGGTCTAATGCTGCAGACCAACCCAGAGGACGAACGCACCGAAGGATGCACTTCTGCGTGAGCATTCTGAACGGCAGCTTGTGCAGACAGCGGTTCAAAACGCGCAGATCTAGGATTGGCCGTGACCTACCGCTCTTTTTGGGCACGATGAAGTGTGGGCTGTAAAACCCGTTCTCCATCTCGGCTGGAGGGAGCGGCTCGATTGCATCCTTCGACAGGAGCACAGCAATCTCCTCTCGCAAGACAGGGGCGGACAGGGGGCTGACCCTGGTGAATACACACCCATGACTTGGGGGGCCGTTTCGTGAACTGAATCGCATAGCTGAGTCTGATTGTGCGTATGAGCCACCGCGAAGAGCTGGCCCGCGCTAACCAGGCAGGCAGAGCTCTCGCTAATGGACTCATCGCTACAATCGCTGACGTACAAGTAGTGGGTCAGCGCAGAGTGGGTGTGCTGATCCGGGAAGCGCGCGGGTCCCACGGAAAAGCTGGAGGCGAGATATTTGCTCTCATTCCGCACCCGAGCTCCGGAGGGGAGGCTCGAGGGGTGGGAGAAAGGAGACCGTCCTCCCAGCGCTCGTGAGCCACTGGCGAAACGCACCGAATCTGCAAGCTAGAAAGCATAGCGTCCCAGACTGGCAGATTTCGGGCTGTCACATCCGGGGAAGTGGAAAAGTGCCCTTTCATAATGTTTTCATGGCAGTAAAAAAGTGCCGTTGGAAATGGGGCCCCGCCCTCCAGCAGGGAAAGAGCAAGTTCCCTCTTCTCCAGATGGCCTGTCCCAGGGACGCTTCGCGGCCCGTTGCCAGACTTAGCGGCGTTCTGGGCAGGGGGGCTGCCTGCTTCCGAGGTGCCCGACGCGCTCGCTGCGCCAGAGGCGTGTGCGGGGGCGGAGCAGCTCTCGTAGGCGGGCGCCTTCGGCGAGGAGCAGGTATGAATGGCACGGTGGGCGGAGCGGGCTACGGACCGCCGATAAGACATCACCCATCAACTGCTCTCTCACTGCCTTGAACTCCTGGGTGAATTCACAGACAGTGTCGCCGATAATGGCTTGGGATAGGGGGAAAGTCAAGAAAGCGGGCTTTGTCGACTTCGTGCATATCAGCCAGGGGTGGCGCTCCTGGATCACTAATATGGACATCGTCCTCCCCAACGCACACGCAGCGGACTCAGTAGTCCGAAGAGCTAAGTCGGCGGCGGTGCGAAGCTCGTAAGCCTGGGTTGGACCCACCCTCATGCAGCTCGGCCAGCGCCTGTGCTTGGTAGCGCTGATAGGTGGCTATCGCATGCAAGGAAGCAGCCTGGCCTGCAGCTATGTAAGCTCTAGCTCCGAGGGAGGCAGATAACTTACAGGCTTTGGATGGGAGACGAGGCGGACCCCGCCAAGAAGAGGCGCCACGCGGATTGACCGCCATCGCGCACTCAACCTGAGGAATCGCCACATACCCCCTGGCTCTTCCACCGTCAAGAGTGGTGAGGGTGGAGGGACACGCAGCACAAGCAGAAAAAAGTGCTTTTCAAGACCGCGTGAGCCTACTGTGCACCTCCGTAAAGAAGGAAACGCCCCTCTAGTCGGTCCCAGCCCGAAGCAGCCCGGGAAAGCACGGCTAACATGTCCGTTTCAGGATCCGTAGTGACAGCGCTCACCAGCCCGAAGGGGGCGAGCGGGTCTGGATCATCATCGGACAATGAAAGCCCACCCTCCGATGCCGCGGTGGACGTCTGGTCTCCGGTGTCATCGGGCGTAAGGGCTACCATCTGTTAGACGGATCGCTTCCCCCGCCCGAAGCTTGGATGGAGTGCTTAGAGGAGTGGGAGGTCCGCGGGCCCGTGGGCGACGGATTATCTCTCGCTGAAACCCTCAGATCTGCCCGAGTGCCTGCTGCAGAACAGGGGACAACTGGGGTGGTTCGCCCTTTTGCAAAGGCTAGCCGCGATCTTTACTGCGCAACAGTCATGGCATCGTAATGACGACATGAACTGCCCCCGAGCAGCGCATTAACATGCTGGACCCCCCAGACATGTAACGCAGTGCCCGTGCCCATCATCCGAGGACAGGAAACCACCGCATCCAGAAACGCACAGTCGGAGCGCCGTCCTGAAAAGGACGTGCTGCACAACTGTGTTGCTCTTTCTGTGAAGTTTGCAACTTTATACGCACCGCTCTGGAGGACCGGACCCAAAGAACGCCAGGCAAGGGAGAAACCCAGCTCGACCGTCTGCCGCTGCGTTTACACACTCTGGACCGGGAGAATGCTCTCGTTCGCTCAGAATCGCTGGTCACAGCAGGAGGAACCCTCATCGACTCGATCAGAAAGTCTCTGAAGCGAAAAGGATGGCGTTTGCTCGCTCCAGGTGTGCTTATATGCTGGGATAATTGGCAATGAAGTACACCTGTGCAAGCTTACGCTGCCAATTCATTGCTTTCATTGGCCCGTTCAATACTCTTTCAGACAAGCGGCTTCTGAACCGAATCCTCCCATTTCGTGGATTTCAATCAATCCACTCTATGGCACTGAAGTTCCCCAACCGAAGGGGAACCACTATTCTAAATGACTCCTTACTCAATTAAAGAGATAGTTCTCCCTGAACTTTTTACTCAAGCGCTTCCAAACCTTGAGTAGGGCCAGACAGAATCTGCGGACGTTTTTTGCTATTTCTGCTGAGAATTTTGGTAAAAATCTGTGGATTTCTGTGGAATTATTTTGGGAGTATCCAGCGGAGTGTCATAACTAAAACCTTAATATATGAAATAAAAAGTAATAAATTACTGAATAAAAACTGAATAAATTCAGATTTACACATTTACTCCAGTAAATAAAGAGAATTAATGATGGGCTAAAAATCTGCAGAAATCTGCGGAATTCTGCGGAAAATCTGTGAAAAATCTGCGGAATTCTGCGCGCACAGATTCCATGTGGGCCTACCCATGAGTTTCTTCTGTTGAACACTAAAGATACTTTAAAGAATCCTGAAAATCTGTAACCACTGACATCCATAGTAGAAAAACATATACAATGGAAGTCAATAGTTACAGGTTTCCAGCATTTTTCAAAATACCTTCTTTTGTGTAAAACAGAAGAAACTCATAGTAAGGGCTGAGTAAAAGATGACAGAATATTCATTATTGGGTGAAGGAATCTCTTTACCGAATTAGTAGTGCCATATACTGTTTACTATGATTTAACACATTTGTGGAGCCTGTTTAGCCAAATGGAACCACAGAGAAGGTTTTACTGTTAGACAATATGTTGTTTTATATTTCAATATCATATACTGATACAACAAATAATTCCCCCCCCTGGTACAGTCAAGATTGCAGACTAACTTTTGAGACTAAATTGTTCAAACTTTGACAATTTCAGTTTAAAGTAAACTGACTCGAGTAACTGGACTGTGTTTGACGGCTTTTATGTATACGGCTCCAAGAGAAGTTGCTGAATACCTAAGGTCTACTTGATGCCAAGCAGATACACTGCATAGGTCAAACATTGGGAACACAAGCAACTCTGGGTTCAGGCCTGTATTGACCTTATCCTAAAATGCGGAAGTGCGCCTGTTTTCGCAATTGTCTTAGAACTTTGTTTCAGTCGCCTATGGGAGAAATGACTAGGAATAATAAACGGCAAAAAAGGGTCAAACTACTTGCTCTACAAACAAATGTTTGCATGACTATACAGACCAAGTAGAATAATATAACAAGGAAATATCAGTTTGCAACATCAAACAGCGAAACAAGCAGTTTTTATTGTCTAAAAATGAATGAAGTGAATGAGACCGGAAGTCTTGTGCCTAAAAGATTCAAATGGCAGCGCCCGCTCGTCCACAGAGAATAAGGTGAATAGTCTCATAATGACCTCACTGTGGTTCCCCCCACAGTCCAAACACATGCGCTATAGGTGAATTGAGTAAACTAAATTGGCCGTAGTGTATTTGTGTGAATGCAAGAGTGTGTGGGTGTTTCCCAGTGTTGGGTTGCGGCTAGAAGGGCATCCGCTGCATCAAACATATGCTGGATAAATTGGCGGTTTATTCCCCTTATTAATAAAAACTAAGCCGAAAAAAAATGAATAAATAAATGAATATGCTGTTCTAATTAGGATTACAATTAGGATCAACTTTATTTTTCCCAGAGAAGAAATTTGTCTTGGGCAAAAAAGTGCTACAACGTTGCTTTAGGCAGACAATAAAATCAGTAAAACAAACAAAACAATTAAGAACAAACTATTAATAACATACATCCTTTACAGAATAAGACCATATTTGAAGTTTATGGCCTGTGCAAAAGGCTGTTGAGCAATGTTGACTCTCAGAGACTTTTATTCTGAAATCGCGTCACAAACCGAAACCGAAATAGGCGCTACTGAATACAGAGTGAACTGTTGCTGCACGAGACTTTGCCGAGCGCGGCTCGTTAACTAAAGTGGCGCTGGAAACGTGTATTGCTGCTATAATGAGTGTCTGACTGGATGTAATTGTGCTTCTGTGCGTGTTATGAAAGTGAGTACAGTTCCGGTTATAACCATTATTCAGAAGTTATACTTATTAGTCCCAGTCATCACAGAGATACCTGATGTGTCATAGTGCTAATTAGCATGCGTTAGCATCGCGATGCTATTCACTGTTTGTTCAGCTGAAGTGATTCAAATGTATAATGTTTGTTAGTAAATGTGGATGTTAGAGTGTGATTACATCCAATTATGTTCATTTTGTGAGGGAAGAGCCTATAATGTATATGTTAGTGCTGTCATGTGTAAGTTTGTTAAAGTAATGATGTATATTACTGATTGCTGATGCTGGAGTGTTGTTATTTGTCTGTTACAGAGAAACCACAACTTTCATAAGCACAACTCATCGGCTACACGCTCATTTAATCAGGAAATCACCAATGAACAGCTAAGCAAGTGCAATCTTCAGTATATTGTGAGGAAAGGGCTCTTATGCGTCAATGGCCAAGTGATAGACTCATAGCACTCTGAAGGCTCATTGGACCACGGTATTCATACACATACTTCGGACCAATCACAAGGCTGGGCCTAAACGTCACGTCTGTGTGCTACTAATAATTGTGCTTTATAAATCATCCTCTTAACCTGTGCACCGGAACCAATTGGACACTTCATGGTACATCTGCTAATATTCACAGTTGGCTCTTCTCTCTCATGTTCATACTTACTTGCCACAATAAATCAGTTTGTTTTCATCCTTCCCTCTGTCGTGTTCTAACAGACACACCTGGTTCACTGCTATACACAACGAGTTAGCCTCTGCTATCAGGTAGCCTTCGCTACAATTTTGGTCCTTCGAGCCGGAGCAGCTGTGCTGGGAGTATGGAACAGAGTGGTGAAGGATTCTGGGCCCCACATACTCGGCCCAAAAGGCAAATAAGACAGCCATCATACTTGAGAGACTATGAAGTCGGTGCAGTGCGAACAAAGGTGCGTGAGCCCATACATAACAGCCCAGCACATCACACATATAGAGAGGAACATTGGAGCCCACAGCCTCATGTTAGGTGGAGTGGTGCACCAAATGAGCATGACGATTACTCCTTTCACCAGGATGAGAGCCTTGGAGCTATGAGCTTAAGAGGGCCATGCACCCCAATGCCCTATACTGAAGAGGTTATTGAACAGATTGTGTCACATAGAGAGAGCATGCCAAGACAAAGGGCTGATGAGAGTTTACAGCATAGTTATACATCCCTTCCTGATACTAGAAGGGTAGGACACCCAGAGAAATCCTCAGACAGGGGGCGCACAGTAGATCAACAGGAACTTATTACAGAACACTGGCCATTGCCGCCACCTCCATTATCTGATAATTTCGCTCTACTAAGGGAAGAGGAATGTGATGATAGACTGCCACCACCACCATGGCCTTCCTCACAATATCCACCAGCATCCATAGTAGGGGAGGAGTTAAGAGTAGTCACTGTTATAGATAGGATGATGGGTGAGTTGCAGCTCATGCGGGACAATGCAACCTCTAGCATTACAGCACATTCACGTTTGCACTCCACACCTCATGACTCAGGTCGCCCTATGCCTAGCCGACGTCATGAACAATACGGAGCACAGTCCTGGTTACAGCAGCCAGAATCTTTTCCACCCATCATTAATTCACAACGTCGAACTACTCATGTTGAGGAACCTGTTTCTCACTACCAACCCAGGCCCCACCAACACCGTCCAAACTCTTACCAAGGTAGACAATTCACGCCAGTATTAACCACTTTAAGTGGAGGGGATTACAAAGGGCCAACACCTAAAATACCTCTCTTTGTTAATAAAGACCCGATGGAGTTCTCTAGGCTGAAATTAGCCTTAACAAACTTGTTGCCCGCTGATGCTACTGAGCTCTTTAAATATCAGGTTCTTGTGGATCATTTAAGACTTGAGGAAGCTTGTCTTATTGCCGACTCGAATATAAACTCCCCCATGCCTTATTCAGACACTATGGCGGCCTTAAATAAAAAGTTTGGTCAACCGAATCATGTAGCTTTAAAACGGATTGCAGCAGTAATGGATTCACCTGAGGTCCGAAGGGGAGACACAGTTGGCTTTGAGCGATTATCCCTGCATGTACAGTCACTTGTAGGCATGCTGCAGACCCTGGGCCCCGATGGGGAAGTGGAGCTGAGATGTGGCTCACATGTTGCCAGGCTCCTCACTAAGCTTCCCATAGAGATGAGAGCAAACTTTCGACGTCAGATGTTTAATCGCCATGGGCATACACACACACTACTGGATCTGGCAGAATGGCTGAGATATGAGTCGTGGTGCCAGGGCTATGACAACCCCACAGAGGTTCGCTTCCAAAGGACACCTAGCTACCGGGTTGAAAAACGCCACAGTAAGCCAGCAGCCACTGTGCTACATGGATCAGAGAGCTATATGCCAAATCAAGCACTCAGACCCGAAAGTCAGAGCTCATGTGTAGAGAAGGGAAAAGTCAAGGTGAAACCCTACTGCCCATATTGTGACTGTACGGAGCACTTTTTAAATAAGTGTCCCAAGATTCAGAATCTCACTAGTGAGGAAGTGAGAGAGTGGATAAGAGCTAAGAAAAGATGTTGGAGATGTGGGAGATCACATCAGGCTGCTCAGTGTGACCTTAAGAGGCTCTGCAGTGTATGTCAAGGCAAGCATCTGAAAGTTCTGCATGATGTCAACACACTTCCCAAAGATGAGCATCCAAAGGCAGAGAGCTGTCTTGTTAGCACTAGTACAGAGGTGCTTTATCTTGACAGGCCCACAACAACCTCTCGAGTTCTGCTAAAAGTCATCAGAGTTCTCTTGCAAAATAAAGACAATATACTCGACACGTACGCTATTCTAGATGATGGGTCGGAGCGTACAATGCTCCTCACAGAAGCTGCCGAGAAGCTTGGCCTACAGAAGAAGCCTGAAGACATCGCTCTCCGTACCATACGGCAAGAGGTCCAAACACTTAAGGGATCCTCTGTTTCATTCAGTATCTCATCTCCCATCAATCCCAGGAAAACTTTCCGGATAGTAAAAGCATTCACTTCTCCACGCCTTGATCTAGCTGACCACTCATACCCCATCATGAGTCTGAAGAGGAAATATAAGCACTTAGCAAACATCCCCCTCCATCCATTCAGCCGTGTCAAGCCACTTGTTCTAATCGGAGCTGATTACCCCCACTTACTTACTCCAATTGAACCAGTAAGACTGGGCCCTTCAGGAGGACCGGCAGCTATTCACACCAGACTTGGATGGACTCTCCAAGGACCCACACCCTTTGCTCATTGGGTGTCAGACACCAGTCTGTGTCTTCTCACAAGCGTTTCACCTGAGACAACAGAACTGATGCGGAATGTGGAGAAGCTCTGGAGGATGGACACTCTACCATGTCAGAGTGATAAACAGGCAATGCGATCAAGGCAGGATAAGGAAGCAGTTGAGCTCCTAGAGGCTGAGACAAGACGAGTCAACGTTGCAGGCGTTCTCAGGTATGCCACACCCCTACTTCGGAAACGAGACATACCTCCTCTCAAATCTAGAAAAGAAGCTGTTCTCCCAAGCCTTAGGAGTACAGAGAGAAGGTTGAGCCGGGACCCTCAACGAGCTGATGAATATGGAGCAGCTATCCGCAAGCTGGTAGAAACTGGAGCAGTGAAGAGGATTGACCCAAGTGAAGCCTCCAGCACTGAAGAGTCATGGTATATACCTCACCACTTGGTGAGCCACAACGGAAAGAACCGTTTGGTCTTCAATTGTTCTTACCAACACCAAGGTCGAAATCTAAATGACACTCTCCTTCCTGGGCCAACACTGGGAGCTTCCCTTTTGGGTGTCTTACTGAGATTCAGGCAACATGCAGTAGCAGTCAGTGGAGACATCAAGAGCATGTTCCAACAGGTTCAGCTTTTGCCAAGGGATCGGCCCCTCCTCAGGTTCATTTGGCGAGACATGAGGCGGATGGAACCACCGGATATCTATGAATGGCAGGTCTTACCATTTGGGACTGCATGCTCACCCTGCTGCGCCACCTTTGCCCTCCAACTGCATGCGAGGACTCACAGCAAGGAAGGAGACGGAGTCAGGCATTCAGTTGAACAATGCTTTTATGTGGATAACTGCCTCCAAAGTGTGGATACTGCAGATGAGGCCAGGAAACTAGTGGACCAAATCAGGGAAGTTCTCGCATCTGGAGGGTTTGAGATTCGGCAGTGGGCCTGTAACTTACCTGACGTCATCAAGCATCTGCCTGCGGAAGCGAGGTCTGACAGTATGGAACGATGGCTCTCCTACGATGAGCCTGATCTGCTGGAACCTGCCCTTGGACTCAGCTGGCACTGGGGGACAGATACTTTAAGATACAGAAGCCGACCTCTGGAGTATGGAGCTTTGACACTGAGGAATATCTACAAAGTGTTAGCACGACAATACGACCCCTTGGGATTTATCTTGCCCTACACGACTCGCGCAAAGCTGATAGTGCAGCGCATGTGGGACAAACCGAGGGACTGGGATGACCCACATATTCCCCAAGATCTGCAGGAGGCATGGAAAGAGTGGGAGTCAGAGCTACACTTGTTGCCTCACATTTCATTTCCTCGACCGTATGCTTCAACTCCTCATAGTCAGATGATTGTCTCCAGGCAGATTCACGTATTTAGTGATGCCTCCGAAAAGGCCTATGGAGCTGTCTCTTACCTTCGAACTGAGGACGGCCAGGGACAGGTGTCTTTGGCATTCCTGGCGGCCAGGTCCAGGGTGGCACCTCGTCGTCAGCATTCAATTCCCCGACTTGAGCTCTGTGGTGCTCTGACAGCTGCCCAACTAGCAAAGACAATTGCACGAGAATTAACAGTGGTCATAGATCAGACAATACTGTGGAGTGACTCTACAACAGTGCTAACTTGGTTGAAGTCAGAGTCATGTCGCTACAAAGTCTTTGTGGGCACTCGTGTCGCTGAAATCCAGGAGCTTACAGGAGGGAGTTCCTGGCGTCATATTGACTCGTTGCAGAACCCAGCGGATGATGTTACCCGCGGAAAAACCTTAGCAGAGTTAGCAGGACAGAACCAGTGGAGTCAAGGGCCACCCTTCCTCCTTAAAGGGCCTGAAGAATGGCAATCATCACCAGGAAAGCAACCTGATCTAGACACTACTGAGTTCAGGAAGCTTACTTCATGTGGAATGATAGCAAGAGCGGAGAGACAAGAAACATCACAAGAGCAGTCTTTTGCATCTTAGAAGGAAATGGTTGAGGCCACAGCCCAGGAGCTGCATGGGGCGGCAGATGGACGGATGCCGAAGGGTCGGATCCTGCCCTGAAGCATCCTATAGTCTTGGATCCAGCACATACTGCCACAAAGCTTCTTATTCAGGACTACGATGCTCGTCTTTGTCATCCAGGCCCTGAGCGAGTGTTCGCAGAGATGCGCCGCAATCTTTGGATCATTCGTGGAAGGGAGGCAATCCGAAAGGTGCAACAGCAGTGTCAAGAATGCCGCAGGTGGAAATCCAAGCCATTAGTGCCAAAGTTAGCAGACTTGCCTTTAGCCCGCCTACGTCTACACAAGCCAGCATTCTACTCCACTGGGGTCGATTGCTTCGGACCCTTCCAAATAAGAATCGGACGGCGTTCAGAAAAGAGATGGGGAATCATCTATAAATGCTTGACCACACGCGCAGTTCACCTGGATCTTCTGCACAATATGGATACAGACTCTTTTCTTATGAGTCTTAGACGATTCATTGCTCGCAGAGGGACTCCAGCTGAACTTCTTTCTGATCAGGGCACGAACTTTAAAGGAGGAGAAAAAGAGCTTCGTGACTCCTTCAACAGCATGTCCTTGGACCTCCAACAGCTCCTAGCTAAACAGAAGATTGACTTTCGCTTTAATCCTCTTGCAGCTCCTCACTTTGGGGGTACTTTGGAGAGGGAGATCAAGTCAGTCAAGTCTGCTTTACATACCGTGATGGGTGTCCAATCAGTCTCAGAAGAGGTACTGTACACTGTTTTACTCGAGGTTGAAGCCATTTTGAATACGAAACCACTGGGTTACACTTCATCCAGTGTTGCTGACTTGGATGCTATAACCCCGAATGTTCTTCTGATGGGGCGGCTCGATGGAGCCCTACCTCCTGTAGTGTACAGTAAAGAGGAGGGCCTAAGCAAGCGGAGATGGCAGTACTGTCAAGTTTTGGCAGATCACTTTTGGTCTCGATTTATTAAGTATTACCTACCATCCTTGCAGTGCTGACAGAAGTGGCATGGCACCCCAGCTGACCTCACAGTGGGTACAGTAGTCTTGATGATGGACCCCCAGTTCCCCAGAGCTTTCTGGCCAATTGGTAGAGTGATAAAAGTGCATCATAGCGCAGATGGTCACGTGAGATCGGCAGACATTAAGGTCAAAGACAAGATCTACACCCGTCCGGCAGTCCGACTAATTGTTCTCCCAGAAATCCCAGAGTCTGAGGAGGATGAGCAATGCCCTCCACCAACTTCAGATTAACAATTGAGCCTTTTACATGAGCAAATTGCACACAATTTGGGGGCGGCTGTGCAAAAGGCTGTTGAGCAATGTTGACTCTCAGAGACTTTTATTCTGAAATCGCGTCACAAACCGAAACCGAAATAGGCGATACTTAATACAGAGTGAACTGTTGCTGCACGAGACTTTGCCGAGCGCGGCTCGTTAACTAAAGTGGCGCTGGAAACGTGTATTGCTGCTATAATGAGTGTCTGACTGGATGTAATTGTGCTTCTGTGCGTGTTATGAAAGTGAGTACAGTTCCGGTTATAACCATTATTCAGAAGTTATACTTATTAGTCCCAGTCATCACAGAGATACCTGATGTGTCATAGTGCTAATTAGCATGCGTTAGCATCGCGATGCTATTTACTGTTTGTTCAGCTGAAGTGATTCAAATGTATAATGTTTGTTAGTAAATGTGGATGTTAGAGTGTGATTACATCCAATTATGTTCATTTTGTGAGGGAAGAGCCTATAATGTATATGTTAGTGCTGTCATGTGTAAGTTTGTTAAAGTAATGATGTATATTACTGATTGCTGATGCTGGAGTGTTGTTATTTGTCTGTTACAGAGAAACCACAACTTTCATAAGCACAACTCATCGGCTACACGCTCATTTAATCAGGAAATCACCAATGAACAGCTAAGCAAGTGCAATCTTCAGTATATTGTGAGGAAAGGGCTCTTATGCGTCAATGGCCAAGTGATAGACTCATAGCACTCTGAAGGCTCATTGGACCACGGTATTCATACACATACTTCGGACCAATCACAAGGCTGGGCCTAAACGTCACGTCTGTGTGCTACTAATAATTGTGCTTTATAAATCATCCTCTTAACCTGTGCACCGGAACCAATTGGACACTTCATGGTACATCTGCTAATATTCACAGTTGGCTCTTCTCTCTCATGTTCATACTTACTTGCCACAATAAATCAGTTTGTTTTCATCCTTCCCTCTGTCGTGTTCTAACAGACACACCTGGTTCACTGCTATACACAACGAGTTAGCCTCTGCTATCAGGTAGCCTTCGCTACATGGCCCCTGTTTAATTTGTTCCCCAATTTCTGTTTAACAGAGAGCAGATTTTTTTGACACATTTCTAAATATAATAGCTTTTACTACATATTTATCAAGACACTTCTATACAGATTAAAGTGACATTTAAAGGCTTAACTAGGTTAATTAAGTTAATTAGGCAGGTTAGGGTAATTAACTAAGTTATTGTATAACGATGGTTTGTTCTGTAGACCGTATAGCTTAAAGGGGCTAATAATTTTGTCTTTAAAATGTTTTTTTTTTTTTTTTATTCTAGCCAAAAATAAATCAAAATAAGACTTTCTCCAGAAGAAAAAATATTACCAGACATACTGTGAAAATGTTCTTGCTCTGTTAAACATCTTCAACTTCAACTGTATAGCTGCATTCTTACAGCTAGAAGGTTGCTGGTTCGAGCCTCGGCTGGGTCAGTTGGCGTTTCTGTGTGGAGTTTGCATGTTCTCCCTGCGTTTGCGTGGGTTCCCTCCGGGTGCTATGGTTTAGCCCGTATTTTTTTTCTGATTGGGTAGGCTAAAATTGTCCATAGTGTATGAGTGTGAATGAGTGTGTGTGGATGTCTCCCAGAGATGGGTTGCGGCTGGAAGGGCATCCGCTGTGTAAAAACGTGCTGAATAAGTTGGCGGTTCATACCGCTGTGGCGACCCCGGATTAATAAAGGGACTCTGATAAAAATGTATGAATAAATGAATGACCCATACCGCTCAGCCCTACTGCATTTATTTATTGCACTACTCGAAATAATACCTGGTCATTTCTGTCATGGAAACATATAATGTGTGTACATTTATTATCAGTGTGTTACTGAAATGCAACCTGATTATTTATATACTGTACTCTGTTAGCACTTACTGTAGTTATTATAAAGCAAATGTCTGTGCACACTTGCTATGTATCCCTTCTCATCAACTGATGACAGTAGCTAACTGTAAACATCAGGAGTAAGATACTGTAACTGAATGTTAAATGTTTTCTTTCAATGGTTTTCTACGGGAAAGTGCTAAGCGTGTAATTTAGCATCTTGTGTTTGGTGTATAAAGCATGTATTATCAATAAATAATCGTATCTGTGTTTCCATTTCCCATAAAGGATTGTGCTGATAGTGAGCGGGTCTCTGTTAAACTTCACTGAATGAGTGTGATTACATTTATTAATGTGATTTATGGACTCATTGTTCAGTGTTTTTATTTCAGACATCTTCATTATAAAACCTAACGACTAGCATTAGCGCTAGTAAAATTATTGATTTTGCATTCATAGTGTTGCTATCGTGACACATCTTCAATTTAAATATGGCCTCTTCAATATGTAAATACTAGCCTGATCTCACGAGAAAAAGTAAGTATTTTGCCAGTTTAGTGGCTAATTTGTATGAATTTATATGAGTTCAGTCGTACGAAATTGTAAGATTTTAAAAAGGAGGCGTGGCACCTAAACCCACCCCTAAACCCAACCATCATTGGGGGATGAGCAAGTCGTACTAAATTGTATGAATTAGATCGTACGAATTCATACGAATTAGCCACCAAATCATAAAGTTACGAATTGCCGTGAGATTGTGTTGGTAAATACACTTTGATGCCTTTTAATGTAAATCCTAGAATAAATAGACATTTCAGGTGATCACCTTTCATTGGGATTCTGCTTCTCTGTCATCAGTAATCTGATAATTTATTAAATAAAATCTTTAAAAGATGTTTTTGTAGTTTATGACAAACTAAAGATTAATATGGTAATAATAAGAATTACTTCAAAGTTTTATTGAATATATTAAAGCTCATTCATACATTCTGCATCCAGCATCTTTATTTCCAAATATAACCTATTGGCTGATGATACGCTGTGCTACATTAAACATATCGTTTATTGGAGACGAAAGGTAGCTTTAAAGATTTATATTTCAATGAAAACAGTAAAGACACAGGACCCTATCATACACCCGGTCCAATGTGGCGCAATAGTGGGTAATAGTCTTCTGCTACTTTCAGCTCGGCGCAATGGTCATTTTGAGGTGTTGCACCACACTGTTTAAATAGCAAATGCATCTGCGCTCAAATGTGCGCCCATAGGCGTTCTGGTCTAAAAAAGCAGGCGTGTTTTGGCGCGTTGCTATTGTGAGAAACTGTAAATAGTCTGTTCTTTAGACCACAACAAAGTCGGTCTATTGTCTGGCGCAAAGTGCGCCTGGCTTTCACACAAGATGTAGAGCAATAAGCAAATATCTTTCATATAAAAAGGTATAATATATTAATGATATATATAATAATGATATATAGGATATAAATATAAATGATTAAAATATTACAAAACATATAAATTTCTAGCCTACATGAATTTAAAAACCACTGCCTTACTTCATCTCGGGAGGCTTTTTCATTTCATTTAATTTGCTTTTGTATAATGTTATTATTATTGGCATTATTATTTATTATATCCATTTTTGTATTTGTTTTTTAAAAACAAGCTTAGTTTTGTCCACCTGTCAGGTTTTAGACCATATGGGGCATAGCGGGTGTATTTGGAAATAACTCAGTATTTTGACCACACTTTGTTATTATTGTTCATTTATTCGTTTGCTGGAAATTACAACTGAACAAATTAAATTAATTATTTATAGGCTAATTGATGTCTGTGTGGTAAGATTTCCCTATCCACGAGAGCAAAAGCGAAAGTGAATTTACTTTACGTCAAAATGCGCTTGTGGCGCGACGCACCTGGCTCTTAAATGGAATGGGAGATGAGACTGTGATTGGTTTATTCTCAAAACACACCTATAACTCATTAAGAAAATAAACTCAACCCTTTTAGACCATGCGCCACGCCGCAAAGCGGATTTTCCCGTCCTTAAATTAGCAAATATGCGTTCTGACATGCCCTAAAAGCGTTTGCGCCCTGCGTTTTGTGCTCTGCGCATGGGCCGTCAAAATAGAGCCCACAGTGTTTGGGTAATTGGCTATACAATCTATTGTATTTCTTTAAAAACACGATGGGAAAACTTGGTCAGGATGTAAATAACCTTTTTTTAATTCTTCAAAACTTTTAGATTACTCTAGGCTTCTTTTACTTCTATTATGTATTTGCTCCATTGCATGTTCTCATTTTAAAAACACGAAACTAGTTTGCACTCTGAACTGGTGTGTGTTTGTGTGTGTATGTGTGTGTGTGTCTTCAGCTCCTCCAGCTTCACACAGAGCCTCACAGACGCAGCAGAAGAAGCTGATTGTGTCTGAATCTCTTACCTGTTGACAAGCCCCTAGGGAAGGTCAGTCTGCTTCTGGATGTGACTCTCTGTGCGCCTCTGAAGGGGAAACAGTCACACAGGATGTTGTAGAGCGTCACTCCTATTGACCAGACTGTAGGTGGAGTGGCATTGTAGCGATGTCTGCGAAACCACTCAGGAGGAGCGTATGCAGGAGTGCCCAAGAGACACAAGAAGACCACAAACATCTGCTCAAAATGCTCCAGTACAGATAAATCCCCTTTAGTTGATCAGCTGAAGTTCACAAACATCAACAGAACATTTCCTTCTGTAACTCAAACTCACCTGCAAAGTATTTGTAGGCCGAGCGCTTCAGCAGAGCTCCACAGCAGAAGTCCAGTAGCTTGATGTCCTGGGACTATGTGGAGATCAGCAGGTTCTCTGGCTTGATGTTCCGGTGCAGGACGCCGCAGCACCAGCACTTTCTTGGCCAGATGCTCGTCCAGACAGCCGTTCTCCTCACAGAAGCTCTGGAGATCTTGGCAAGGAGCCGGACACTCCAGGATCAGGACGTAGCGTCTGGGATGGTCAAACCAGTCCAGCAGCTGCAGGACACTGGGGGAGCCAGGAGCTGAAGTTATGCGGGTCATCAACGCCACCTCCAGCGGCAGCTCACCCTGACCGTCCTGCGAGACAAACCCTCCAGTATATCCGGGACTGAATCAAACACTGCAAACACAACAGACTCACACCAAAACATACAACTTCACACCTTCCTGATTGTGACACGTGAGATTTACTGACAGCAACATTTCTAAAGCATGTCTGAATGAAGGAGGGAAGAAAGGCTCTTACTGGCAGTCCATCAGACCTGCCACAGGACTATTTTAGTACAAAACAACTGACATCAAATATTTATTGTCACAACTGATTGTCATTCTCTAATTGTCTTTAATTCTCTAATTGTCTGATTTTCAGACTCTAAATTCTCACTCAACTATTTTTTTAAAGAATCCTCTCTGCTTCAGTTCTGCCCCCTACAACATGCAGTCATTAATTACATTAAGATGGTCCTGGTGTCCACTACAGTGGACATTTTAAAAAGGATGTTTAGAAACAAACAAGTTAACAGCTTTGAAAGCTATACGTATTGTTCCTGACACTTTAACAAACAAATATATACGTAATAATAATAGTAAAAAAACATTTAAACAGTTCAATTTTACATACCTCACTCCTTCCCATAAAATGTGCTTGTTTGTATGTCGGCCATTTGGATGTAGTGTAGGAAATGGTTCCTAGCATGCCAGCCAATGTGGTATATGCCGAAGCATGCTAATAGGACTTTTAATTTGCCAGTAATCTGGGTTAAGCGCTTCCTGTGAACTGTTTGCCATTTCAAAATCGGCGCATTTAAGGCATAGATATATATCTATGCGTTTAAGGTCTTTTTTCTTTAAAAATCAGCCATTTCCACTGGCTGAGTGATATCCGATATAAAGTGGGTCTCAGATTGTACAAGAAGCACAGCATTAAATTACATTTTCCCCTGCCATGTCTTTAAAATATGAGCATTTATTTTACCCCAGTATATTCAATGGAGCTTCTGCGTTAGCCTGCCGATTCTGACTGGCGAGTGTGTGTAAACGGCTGAATGTCTCGTTTTGCACTTGAGCAACTAAATGAATGCCAGAGTCTATTTAACTGATTGTATTTTAACTACATTGCAAGATCGATGCTGTAAATGGTATCGTTTAAAATGGAAAAAAACTAATAATAACAGGTAACCTGAAGATTATCAGCATGGGAACAGCACTAGCTAGGCATATACCCAATTCAACAGACATATCAAAGTCCAGGATGTCCTCTAACAGTACAACAGGACTAGACAAAAAAATCAAAGAAAATGCATGAAAACGCAATGTCCACTACAGAGGACACAAGTCAATGGACGGGGTCTCAGGAGGATATACTTTAATAAATATGTTTCTCAGAAAATAATGCAATAATTGTTCTGAAAGCAGTTTATAATGCCTGTAGATTCCACAAATTGAGAATATCATCATCGTCCACGTCTTCAATATGGTACATTTAGATGAGCTCGGTTTTTTTGGTGTTATTTTTAAAAACTTCATTCACTTGAATTTCCTTTGGATAAATGTAAAGATTTCTCTCACTAATATAGGCGATGATGACGCAAAGGCTGTTCGGGTGGTTAAAACGATGGCCAAAAGGTCCAGAATTTGACCATAAATCATTTTATGTAAAAAATATATATTATAGTTTTGTAATAAATGTTTTTGTTTAAAATAACTATGATCAGTAAGCCACATTAATGTGACGCGAGTCACGTGACATAACCGAGCGGTAACTTTAACTGACTTTTGAATCTTTGATGCGACATCCATAGTGAATAACGTTATAATGGGTCGAAAAGAGCAAGAGAGACGAAGAGAAAGCAGGCAACAGCGTCATTGTCGCAAAATATTGAACATATGTACAAAAAGACTGGCAAACAGGGTAAGACTGACGTTACTTCCTTACAGATGAGAATCTGTCCCTATCAGGTTATAGGCTGGCCGCATTAGCCGGGTCGTCCATTTGGACATTGTTGATTTGTCTCGTACACGACCTCCCTTTACCTTTTTATTTTTTGACTTGTGCCATAACAATTTTTGAAAATAACTGTCCGATAAAGGCTTTACGACCGGAGAATGCGCTAATCCCGTCCAATGTTTTGAGGCTGTTTACACCTGCTCACTTCATTCGTTTTATTCTGATCTGATATTAATCCGACACACTCCAAACGACACTGGACAGGTCTAATTAATGTATTATTTTGTTTTACACAAAATGAATTAAATTGTAATATATGACCTGGAGAAAATCTGACCTGCGCCTGTTTACAGCCAAACACACTTAAAGTGCAAAATAAATAAATACATATTTACTAAAATAATAAAACATGTGTTCTGACTTTACTTTATCTAACAAAAAAGTCAACTAGTCATGTTCAACTACACGATCTTTTAGACTAATATGAAGCATTTTGTCAGTTCATTTCGTTAAGTATTTATTTCATTTTATTATTTTTCTTTCACTTTATTCGTTTTATTTTTTATTACACTAAAATGATCAAATTAAAATCTTCAATTAATATCAAATGGCAGCATTACTTTACAGAGATGCAGCATGCTCCTGTAGTCCTGTGAAAAGAGATGAAAAATAAAAGAAAAAAATTGGGAATTTCTTTTTATTTCAAAGGTAAAGGGGTTTGTTTTGTGGGTTAGTATGTTATAAAAAATAATTGAGCATAATGGCAGTAATCTCAAAGCTTGCCTTGTTCTGAATGAAGCACAACGCCTCCTGTAGCCTGCATTTGTTTTACTTGTTTAACACAAAACGGGGAATAAAAAGTGTCCAGCACCAAAATCCTCCATAAATCAATACGTTTTAAATAGAGTTTTATATAAGAAGTAAAATCCACTGATAATGATAATGTTTTAGCGATAATATTTTAGCTCATAGATGAATTTCATTATCAGTGAATTTGACTAATTTACAAGAAAGGCATAAAAAGGGAATTAAGAACTTTATTTTAATTATTACTGTTTTAATGTTTTATTATTCAGATGGCCAATGTCTGACTAGGTGAGGTTATTTGTGCATAACGTTTTTTTTCTTTCTCTTGTGGACTGATAATGTATGGACTATTTTAGCCCAACCCTTCATATTTCTTATTCAATCTTTTATATTTGAAACACTGAAGTCCACTTATTATTGACTGTGATATACAACTTTAATACATGTTTGTAAATTAGTTGATAAATACATTTAATACATGTTTGTATGCTTTATTAGTAAAAGATAATAAATGGTGCTGCTCACTGCAGTTTATACTGATATTTCTGATAGCAATTTAATAATAATTGCTGAAGCTTTCATCACTGTATATGTCACGCTTTATCTGTTACGAATTTATTATCTGACATAAACAGCAACTGAGTATTAGGGCGAAACAAACTTAGGCGATCAGAGCGCCAACTTGGATCACCCCGCGCACCTCACCTTACTGATGACGAATAAATAGAACGAGAAGAATGCCGTTGCCATGGCCGACAGAATTCCTCAGAGTGACAAACGATCGAGTACAGTGAACAGTGATTTAATGACTTTAGCGATTTGTTTTGCATCTCAAACAGAAAATAATATGTCAACTGTGTTTTTTACTCGAGAAAATTTGATCACGCCTGTATTTGTCCACAACTATCATCAGAGTGACTCGATGGCTTCTCCTACAACTCCTACCATGTCGAGAAGCCCAACAGGTGAGATGAGAGTTTACAAAAACGGTGTATTTTCACCTATTATTTAATAAAAACTATAAAATAATAATATATCGTCATATAACGCAACTTACCGACTTAAGAGGCAAATATTCAACCTCTCGATATTGTAATTGCTTCGTGTCGTTATGATATTGTGTATTTTCTGACTTTGTGATTGAGGCCTGCTGTCTGTCAGTTTATGTATTGACATTCTGGCTTTTAAGTTTCTCCTTTCCACTCTACAGAAATTGTGCCTTGTTAAAGTTTCTGATAAAAAACATTCAAATATTACTTTAATTTAAACTCTATGTGTAGACCTGCACAGTAATGTTCTTAGTTTTTGATGTTGTGGAGGAATATTTGTTATATTTGAGAAAACTGAGTGAAAATGTTATATTTAAGTTTTTTATTTGTTTAAGCAGTGATAAATTAATACAATTGAGGGAAAGTTGATTTTACATTCACACATTCTGACTTTCTCCTTTAAAATTTAATAACAGAAATATTGTTTCAAATTATAAATGGGGAAATCATCATAACACCCAACGACTATCATTCTACAATCTTGTTTACAGTCAATTAATTAGTGATAATGTTAATTTGAAGTCTTACTTACATGCGTTTTCAGACCCAATATTCAAATTAGCATGGTAAACAACATAGAGAGCGGTGAATGAACAAATGTGCAAATATAAACCCAACTTTACATCCATAATAATAAATGTCTACAGCTCTGTTTCTGTAACTGAAGTTCTGGAGCAAGACTTCTCTTTTCATTTGGATTTCTAAGACTGATTGTTAAATGTTTAAAGTTATAATTTACTCACAGATTTCTTAACTGAAGATCCAGAGCGAGAGAAATTGTTCACTTAAGTTTGACGATTGCTAATGGAAAGCTGAAAAAATGTGTTTTAGTTTTTTTGTGGTGGAGAAGTGGTGCTTGAGGAAGAATGAAGATGTAGATGTGGCATCCACTGACAAAAATTAAAGAAATAAAAGGCTTCATAAATTTGATTAAACATTGTGATGGTGATGTTAAATAGCTCAAACTATAACTGTAATAAAATATTCTATAACTCAGAATATTGACTCAAAAATGAGTAAATGGATGACTTACTATTTATCTGGTTGTATTTGTCATTTTACATCATAGAAATGATTTGCTATTCCACATAATTAATTATAGCTTACAAACATTTTCTGTTATAATTGTACTTTTATTGTTGATGTTTCTTTTGTGTGATTGTCTTTTATATGTTTAATTTTCAGCAGTTTGTCTATTTTAAACCTGTGGTTAATGAGTTTTCTAATATTTCCCTGTTCATTTCCTTTACTTTAGAAAACCCAGAGAAACGGAGGAAAGGGAAAAGAGTCTCTGCTTTCTTTAAGAGAGCATGGAAGGCTGCAAAGCGCCCTTTCCTTAGCTGTGACCGGAGCAGAGTGGTTCCCTTTGAACCACAGTCGGATGTCAATGATTTCGAGCATCTGCCTGTTCCAGGTCCCTCCAGGACCGTCACAGCACATGCAGACCTTGAGCCGGTGTTGCTGCCAGGCCAGGTCTGTGAAGAACCTCAGCCGTTGAGTGTTCCGGGCCCCTCCAGGATCAAGCAAACAGCAGAAGTGCCAAATGCAGATCCGGCCCGTCCTGAGTCCTCAACGGCCCTCACAGGTCATGTTGACACTGAGCAGATGCGTCCGCCAGTCCAGGTCTGCGACAGTCTTGAGTCGTTGGCTGTTCCAGGACCTTCCAGGATCAAGCCAACGACCATCGCAGATCATGTTGACCCTGAACAGATGTGTCCGCCAGTCCAGGTCTGTGAAGAACCTCAGCCGTTGAGTGTTCCGGGCCCCTCCAGGATCAAGCAAACAGCAGATTCGGCCCAACCTGAGTCCTCAACGGCCCTCAACGGTCATGTTGACACTGAGCTGGTGTGTCTGCCAGGCCAGGTCTGTGAAGATCCTCAGCCAATCAGTGTCCATGGCCCCTCCAGTACTAAGAAAATGACGGATGCAGATTCGGCCTGTCCTGAGTCGCCTCCGTCTGTTCAAGACCCCTCTAAAATTGATGGGACTGATGGTGAGTCATCCTGAAATTTGATTTTATTTCTGCCATCTGTTATTTTTTATGCTTTGTTGTTTTTAGTTTATAAATCAGGCAGTGTCATTTGTTGTACTGTTGGTTGTGTATTAATTAATACAGTGCTAAACATATACGAGAACACCCCCACAAATCTCATTTAAATTCATATTTTCTATAGGATGCTTTACAATATTATATTTGTGCATGTACATTAGTTTAGTCAGTACTGAAGCCAAATCTGGAGCTTATCTAACAAAATCACTTACAATAATGGTTCAAAAATTAGTAGCCCAAATGTATATGTTAGGAGAAAATATTCAATTTAATTTTCCAAAATAGCAAAAATCAAAGAGAAAAAAATATATATAGACAATTTTGTTGAAATTTGTTTTTTGTTTTGCACAGATTTAATTGTATTATCTTTCCATTTCTAAAAATGTTCTGTGACTAAAATATTAATTTAATAAATAAATCTGTTTAATAAATCTGTTTTGTTCAAATGCACCAATATATATTACCCATAATCACTGAGAAATGGATAAAATATTCATTTTCACAATGGGGTGTACAGCATATATGAATATTCTGAGCACTGTAGCTGCAGCTCTGTTCATGGAGATGTTTCTGTTTGTTGTCTTCATTTTAGAAAAACCCAAGAAAGGAAGGAAATGGAAAAGAGTCTCTGCTTTCTTCAAGAGAGTATGGAAGGCTGCGAAGCGTCCTTTCCTGTGCTGTGACACAGATGTAGTCCAGCGTTTTACGCCACAGCCTGAGCCCGAGCTCGAGTCAGACCCAGACCTTGACTCAGAATGTCTGCCAGGCCAGGGTGGTAAGTCATCATTCTGTAATTCGTAATTAATATAAATTAGTAATCAGTTTACTCCTGCAATTCTGATAAAAGTTGCTGCTTTTAGATCATTGCAATAGATCAAGATTTGAAGGACAGGAGTAATTTATTTGAACCGATTCATACCAGACAATCCCAATAATTCTCCCTGCTTTATTCAGGATTTGATCTGTCTCAGTTTGAAGTCGGAGACCTGATTGGAAAAGGAGCCTTTGGCGAGGTGTATGTGGCATCTCACAAACGCAAGAAAAGAGTAAAGGTAGAGAACTATTTTTTAAATTCAGTCAACATTTTCCTCCTGATTATTAAATATAAATCATTTGTTGGCTTTAATTTAATTTGTTGTTGTTGTTGTTTTTTTTGCAGGTTGCCCTGAAGTGTATGATGAAGAGTCAAGAGGACCGTTATCTGGACGTTGTAAGTTGAATAATTCACACAACAGTGAAAATGTGCCGAGCATTTACTCATCCTTCACTTGTCACTTGTTTTGAACACATGAATGTCGGGCTGTGGAGTTAATTAAAATTCATTTAACATTAATGGAGAAATCTGTTTTCTTTCTAGGATGGTCATTCCACACCTGTGCTTGCGGAAGTGGCAATGATGCTTAGGTTGAGGAATGCACCGCGATGTCCAAACATCATCAGATTACACGACTGGGTTGAGCTTGAGGACAACTTTGTTCTCATTCTGGAGTACGCAGAGTCATGCCAGACCTTGCTTCAGTACATCAAAGATACAGGGGACATTGAAGAAAACCAAGCACGCCGGTTAATGCGTCAGTTGATCCGAGCCGTAATGTTCTGCACCGAGCGTGGAGTTTTCCACGGTGATATACACACGGCGAACATCCTGGTGACTCTACCCCGATTAGAGCTCAAATTGATCGACTTCGGTTGTGCTCAGCCAATTACCCACAAGCCTTTCAACAAAAGTGACTATCGAGGTGAGTTGGCATTTTGTGATAGTTTCTTTGTTCACCGTATTGTCTTATGAAATGACTGAATTCTGGAAATGTCTCTCTTACAGGAGCTGGACACGGCATGCCACCTGAGGCTTTGAGGGGTCGTGTATTCCATGCTAACCCGGCATATGTCTGGACAATAGGCATCATGCTGTATGAAATAATGCATGGACGACTGGCCTTTTGTAACAGACAGTCATTAATGTTTGGCTCCATTCAGATAAACCCCAGATTATCTACAGGTAAGCAGACACCTCTGAACAATCCCAGCCTCAGTGACAGAATAACACATGTCAGTCATAAGTCAAATGGATTAAATATAATGCTCACAGGACCTGTAGATATTAAAGTCACTTAATTGTGGATGTTTTGTAACATTTGATGTAGTAAGATTTAAAGACGTTCATGAATCTTGAGTATGCAGACGTATTTCACACTCTCTGTGCCACTTTTCAGCATGCGTGGACCTGATTTCCCAGTGTTTGATCCGTAATCCAGTTCAACGGCTACAGTTACATCAGGTTGAAGAGCACTGCTGGTTCAATCCAACGACCCCAAATCCTGTGAAGCAGTTCTTCAAGAGAAGGTAGAGGAACACACAGAGTTTTATTTGACAGCCCTTCATATTACTGCTTAAATAGCTTTGTGTTGTTTCTGATTGTTTTTCTCCATTTTAGAAAACACTAAAGAAGCGAGGAGGAGGAGGAGAGCACCATTTCCAGACATTTCACAAGACTGTTAAAGTTATTAATTACTCCCTCATGTCATTCCAAACCCCTAAGACCTCACTTTTCCTCAGTGTCAGTTCATGACGTGTGTTGATGAGAGCTCTGTCCTGCGCTGTATGTGTGTCGCACTGCTGACGTTGACCTCAGATGTGCCCACGCTTTGTTTAAATGAGAGGAAGTCGCGCAGGCCTCTGGGTTAAACACCAGCAGTGCGACACACATGCAGTTAAGGACAGAACTTCTGAAGTCATTATTTCTGTTTTATTATTTTTGTGTTTTTCTGTCTGCATAAAAGAAGTTTCGCTTCAAAATGACAGCTCTAGCTCCAAACTCCCTGACACCTTTCTTCATCTTCAGAAAACAAGTGAAACTATTTGAGATGAAATGCGAGAACTCTCTGATCCTCCGTAAACCACAAAGATGAAGAAATGTTTAAATCCCAGAAACCGTCATCAAACCATGAGAGCTCTGTCCTGCGCTGTACGTGTGTCGCACTGCTGACGTTTACCTCAGATGTGCCCACGCTTTGTTTAAATGAGAGGAAGTCGCGCAGGCCTCTGGGTTAAACCTCAGCAGTGCGACACACATCCAGTGCACTGTGCTCTTATGAACGTGTGGTTTGAGGGTCAGAGAGCTCTCAGATTTCATCTAAAGTTTTCATTTGTGTTCTCAATATGAAGTAAACATGAATTTGAACTAAGGACATGAGGTCAGTAATTAATGACAATAATGGTGATTAATGGTGCCTAGACTGCAGCTCCGCACAAGACGTTTGGCCAGAGGAGAAATGGTCGTGCCCAACTGAGCCTGGTTTCTCTCGAGGTTTTTTTTACCTTCACTTTAGTCAATTGGTGAAGTTTTGTTCCTCGCCACTGTCGCCGCTGGCTTGCTTGGTTTGGGACTTGTGGAGCTGCGCTTCGATGGATTTGCTCTTTAGTGTTTGGACTTTCGGCAGTGACAATTAAACCACACTGAACTGAACTGAACTGGACTGAACTGAACTTCAACTCTGAAAACTGGACTGACAATTTAAACATATATGAATCTGGTGTTCTGTCATAAGAGGGAGAGATTGTTAAGTGTTCAGAATATTTTGTAATGAATTGCTTGTATGTATTGTTAATAATTCAAATAAAATCATGTGAATCAAACTGAAGCTCTGATCATCATTTCTGTGAGTTTTCTAAATCAGTGGTTCACAAACTGTGGTACGTGTACGACTAGTGGTACGCGGAAGAATGAAATATGTCAAATATATGCTACACACATTTCAAAATGTATCAATAAATATGTATAATGTGCCATATATGACATATAGCCTATATTTCTGTAATCTGTAATCTGCCACATTTAACTGTGCAGAGTTGAAGCTGCTTTACTGGGCCTACTACGCTACTGTATTTCAATACTGCTCATTTTTGGTTGTACTTGGAGAGAAACTTTTTTCTGAGGTGGTACTTGATGAAAAAAGTTTGAGAACCACTGTTCTAAATGTTGAACACTAAAGATACTTTAAAGAATCCTGAAAATCTGTAACCACTGACATTCATAGTAGGAAAACAAATACAATGGAAGTCAATAGTTACAGGTTTCCAGCATTTTTCAAAATACCTTCTTTTGTGTAAAACAGAAGAAACTCATAGTAAGGGCTGAGTAAAAGATGATAAAATATTCATTATTGGGTGAAGGAATCTCTTTACTGAATCAGTAGTGCCATAAACTGTTTACTATGATTTAACACATTTATGGAGCCTGTTTAGCCAAATGGAACCACAGAGAAGGTTTTACTGTTAGACAATATGTTGTTTTATATTACAATATCATATACTGATACAACAAATATTTCCCCCCCTGGTACAGTCAAGATTGCAGACTAACTTTTGACACTAAATTGTTCAAACTTTGACAATTTCAGTTTAAAGCAGCAGTTTAGACTCGAGTAACTGGACTGTGTTTGACGGCTTTTATGTATACGGCTCCAAGAGAAGTTGCTGAATACCTAAGGTCTACTTGATGCCAAGGAGATACACTGCATAGGTCAAACATTGGGAACACAAGCAACTCTGGGTTCAGGCCTGTATTGACCTTATTCTAAAATGCGGAAGTGCACCTGTTTTCGCGATTGTCTTAGAACTTCGTTTCAGTCGCCTATGGGAGAAATGACTAGGAATAATAAACGGCAAAAAATGGTCAAACTACTTGCTCTACAAACAAATGTTTGCATGACTATACAGATCAAGTAGAATAATATAACAAGGAAATATCAGTTTGCAACATCAAACAGCGAAACAAGCAGTTTTTAATGTCTAAAAATGAATGAAGTGAATGAGACCGGAAGTCTTGTGCCTAAAAGATTCAAATGGCAGCGCCCGCTCGTCCACAGAGAATAAGGTGAATAGTCTCATAATGACCTCACTGTGGTTCCCCCCACAGTCCAAACACATGCGCTATAGGTGAATTGAGTAAACTAAATTGGCCGTAGTGTATTTGTGTGAATGCAAGAGTGTGTGGGTGTTTCCCAGTGTTGGGTTGCGGCTGGAAGGGCATCCGCTGCATCAAACATATGATGGATAAATTGGCGGTTTATTCCCCTTATTAATAAAGGGACTAAGCCAAAAAAAAATGAATAAATAAATGAATGCATGAATGAATATGCTGTTCTAAACAGAAACAAATGACAGTATTTAACAGCAAAAACTAAAAAATACAATAAAATGAGGTGTTAAAATATTATAGTAATTCATAGTAAAGGGAAATATTTAGTAATGAGCTTTATATTATATTGAATATATATTTACAACTCTTCATAATGAATTACACTACAAAATGTACAAGGATGGGCAGCTAAGATATTGTATTTGTTCGTAAGAAATAGCTAGTGTTATCTAAATTATTCTAAACAATAAATACAATAAAACAATATTAATAATAAAATGAATAAAACAATTTTAAACTAAAGTATTAATTCATTTTATTTTAAAAAATAAAAGATTGTTCATCATGTTCAAGGTGTCCTGAAATTTTTCAACATATACAATTAAGTATACTGTAAAATGTAATAACATTTTGATTGTATTTTTAAACAATACGTCCCCCACAGACACAATAAAAAGCTTCATTACATTGCAGTGTTGGGAAAGGTCACTTTTGAAAGTAATCCATTACGAGTTATTAAGTTACTCCCCAAAAAAGTAACTAGTCAACTTTACTTAGTTACTTTTTATAGTAAGTAATGTGATATGTTACATTTAAGTTAGTTTTGCGTTACTACCTGGCTGAAGCTTGATCTCTTTCAAAGTATTATTATGAAATTTTTTTTTTTGCTTTCTTCATTTAATAAAGGTGTTTTGCCATTAACGACACATTGTATAACCTACATCTTCATTTACCTTAAAAAAAAAAACACATAAAAAAAGCAATATTTTAGGATGATGTTATTTGAGAACTTCCCCTACCCCAGATCTACACATGCCGTACAGATTACTGAATGTTCAAAGCAATGTGCTTACTACTTTTGTACTATTTATAGGCAAAGTCACTATCCATTGAGATAATCCCCTTGTCCTTTTCTTTGATGCGTTCAAAATAATAAACACATTCTCTCATTGCCTGCATGATTCGTTGTGACTACTTTAATTTTAATTCAGCAATTTATTTTTTAAAAGCGAATTAATGAAACTAAAAAGTAACATTACATTTTTTAAAAAGGGTAACTCAAATATTACTATTTATTTTTAAAAAGTAATGCGTTACTTTACTCGTTACTTAGAAAAGTTTTAGAAATAAGTTACGTAACTACTTGCGCTACTTGTAATAATTTACCCCCAACACTGGTTACAGCTCTTATACATTGACGATCGGAGGGATAAACTTTTTTTAGTAATGTTAGTTTTTATAAAACATCAGTTCTGTGAATCAACTGTATGTATTTATTAAAACTGCATCCAATTTGCAACTTAATAATAAGTTTTAAGTATTTCGTGGAATATTTTGTGTATTCTGACCTACAGTATCCGATTTTCTAGTTCTAAGGTTACTTAAAGTCAAACTATGCATCTAATTTGACTTTACCTTTAGGCTGTACATAGAAAAGACAGCTATTTTACAAGTAAACAGTCTTGTGAACGGTTACGATGTCTGTCGGTGCTCTAGATCTGCCAGTTTCAGACTTATTGGTGCGATTATGCATTCACAGTGGTATGAACCGTAATAGGGGTGGTCAAATGTATATTTATATTATTAATTAGATTTTATATATGTTTTATAATAACATTCAAAATACAAAGCAGAGAAAATTATTTTACAGTATTAGAGAGCTGACCCTCCCATACATGTTGTTTTGAAGTCCTTCAGGGGGATCAAGCGTTAATTAGGGGGTCAATCCCCTCTGTAATTGACACCCTGCTTCTAATCAAAATATTGCACCTATTCTCGATTACGAAGTATTTCTCTATATGATTTAGCACCTTTCATTTTAAATCAGCAGAACAAAGAATTCAGTAGTACAAGAACTAAAAGAAAGGGCAGCACAGGGGCTCAGTGGTTACCACTGTTGCCTCACAGCAAGGAGGTCACTGGTTCGAGTCCCAGCTGGGCCAGCTGGCATTTCTGTGTGGAGTTTGCATGTTCTCTCTGTGTATGTGGGTTTCTCCCACAGTCCAAAGACGTTTGCAGTAGATAAATTGGGTAAAACAAAATTGGCTGTAGTGTATGAGTGTGTTTGTGAATGCGAGAGTGTATGGGTGTTTCCCAGTACTGGGCTGAAAGGGCATTCTGTGAGTAAAACACAAGCTGGAATAGGTTCATTCCACTGTGGTGACCTCTAATTAATCAGACACTAAGCCGAATAAAAAATGAATGAATGAAGAACCAAAGAAAAGACCAGACAGGCTGCATATTCCTCATTTATTTTTAAAATATCAACAGAAATAGAAGTGTGATATTGCTGTAAATCTGAGCAGGAGGAGCACAGAAGAAAATGAGCTTTAGTTCGATAAATGGGTTGATATTATAATCCTTTAAAGTTAAACTCTCATTCAAATAAACTTGTAAATTGCACAATAGTAGCACATGTGAATTTTTCTCGTTTTTTACATGAACAAAACAATGAAAAAAAAATGTCTTTAAATAAGAGCAAGACAAACAGCAAGTAAATGCTTAGGAGAAAAGGCATCTAAGCTTATCTGTACAGTTTACTGTAAGACATACAGATGGAAAGAGTACAACAGCTCACGGTTATGCGTTTATAAAGGTGTAGTAAATAATCCTCTAATAAAATTGAAAAGTCTAAAAGCGTGCACCTAAAAGAGCAAGGATGTTCGGGCAGCACTCGTGTCCAATCGTCACATTCGTTCGCTCAATGTACCATTATAATGACGTTTTCCTAAACTTGGACTCTTAAAGCTTCGCACTACAATCAAAGCAGAATTTCTCGTATTTTAATTTGCATACTATCTTACTTCCTCAGGCAAGTCCCACCGGATCAAAATGTCAACAAGGCAAGTAGGACGTCACTTCGAACCTTGTGTTGTGAAATCCAAGAACCTCAACGCTCGTGACACAGTTAGCAAAAAAAGCTCAAGGGGGAAATGAAAAGACTGCTTCTAACAGGAAAATGGAGCAGCGGAAAACTCGGTTTGACATCTACAGGTAAGAAAAGGCTGACAATTAAAAAGTTTGAGAAATGACACAATAGGGTTAAAAGTCACCAGGACCTGATGGATAACCTCAAAAACTGTTTTGGCCGCCTAACATTACACTAGATGCAATTTCTGGAATTCAACCGCTAAGAAAGTGAGACTATTTCATCTCAGAAGTCTTTTTTTGTTCAAGCTTTGTGTTTGGGTAGCCCAAGTAAACCATAACCTGTCCTACGACCTTCAACTTATCCATTTTGAAGACACCAAAGTAACAGAAGGGACTCGAGCTTGAGATGTAAGGTGTTAGGTTTTAGCTTTGGATAATGGATAATGGTTTTGGAGCCAAATGAATGAAAGTTCAGCTGCTTCCTGATTGGATGGGGAAGGGAAACGTGATAGGGTTATATGTGGGGGAAAGGTCAGAAGAGTTCAGGCTAGGTTGTATCATTGTCCATGAGTGAAAGCCAATCGTTTTGCCATACATTTGTTTTTTTTACTGAAATCCAAATGTCTCCTGGGAAGCGTAGACCATGTACAGAAAGCCGTCTTCGTCTCTTTCCCGTTCATAGACCTCAGAAATGGCAGTGGACACAGATACCATGCTGTGACCGTTGACCAGCAGGAAGAAAGCCTGGTTGGAGTTGAGTTGGAGGCGTCGCCTTTTGGAAAATAGACATTATTGCATTATTATTTTCCCTATAAAAAATTATTAAATAAAGAAATATAAAAAAATATTTGTTTGGTACACAAAAAAAAAAAAAAAAATATATATATATATATATATATATATATATAAATATATATATATATATATATATATATATATATATATATATATATATATATATATATATATATATATATATATATATATATATAATATTAATATATATATAATAAATATAAATTCTTCAGGTTGTCCCAACACAAATCGATTAAGTAAACTTAATCATTTTTACGAATTTAAGTGGATTGATCATAAAATAATTAAGTTGTCCCTCAAAAACCCTTAAGAATTTTTTTTCAACTCATTTTAAATAAGTGATTTGAACAACCAGCAAACATTTTTTTTTCAGTGACATTACCTGATAATCTTAATAAGTTCGCTCATGTTAACGTGGTCAGGAACTAGAAACTTAGTTTTGTCAAGAATCGGCAGTTGCTTCTCTCCCTTGTATCTCTCGATGATGACCTGAAACACAAATCAATGGGTAACATTTTTAGCATATCTGAAAACAAGTATTCAGTTCAATAAGCTGGACAAAACATTGGATATAATAACCAAAAATTATGGTCATTAATTTAACATATATTAAAATTAAGGATGATCACTTATTCCTTTATTCATTCATTTTCCTTTGGCTTAGTTTCTTATTTATTAGGGGTCACCACAGCGGAATGAACTGCCAACTGTTCCAGCTTATGTTTTACGCAGCAGATGCCTTTCCAGCCACAACCCAGAAAAAAAACAAATCTAATTCCTTTACAAATTAAGCGTAATAAAATTAAATGACGCAGGGAAACAGTATTGAACACATGAAGAAAGGCAGGTGTAGAAAGGCAGTGAAAGCCCAGACAGCAGCTGAAATCTCTCATTAACTACATAACTAAACTACATCTCTCACATAACTCATCGTCATTAATTTTCTTGTCGGCTTAGTCCCTTTTTATTAGGGGTTGACACAGCGGAATGAACTTCCAACTATTCCAGCTTATGTTATGCACAGCGGATGCCTTCCAGCCACAAGCCAGTACTGGGAAACTTAATCTTTTATATATTATATAAATAAGTAGGTGTCAGTTTAAGTAAATTGTTTATTTTTTAACATAAATGTTACCCTGAAAGATGCTTTCCTTGTGTAAAATCACTTTTGTGATGCACACACTAAAATGGGACCCATATGTGTATTTGAAGTGTTCATTTTCAATGCTAGTTTTAATTGTAATGTCACTTTTCATAATTGTTTTTTTTTCACCCATCACTATCTGTCCCCATTGCATCAGTTTAAGAGGCTGTTTACACGACATTTGGTTTACTACCAAATACTAAAAATGTTATGCTTTTGCCTTTTTGTTTACAGAGGGGAAAATAAGTATTAAACGCATCACCATTTTTCTCAGAAAACATATTTCTAAAGGTGCTGTTGACTTGAAACTTTCCCTGAATGTTGGTAACAACCAAAGAAATCCATATATGTGATGAAAACATATCTAATTTGTTTACTAATTAAGTTATGTGCAAAAAAATAAAGGATGCAGGAAAAAAGTATTGAACACATGAAGAAAGGGAGGTGTAGAAAGGCTGTGAAAGCCCAGACAGCAGCTGAAATATCTCAGTAAATACATAACTAGGGCCAGACAGAATCAGCAGACATTTTTTGCTATTTCTGCACAAAATACTGTGAAAAATATTTTCTAAAACAAATTTCTCCTACGGGAGACAATAAATTTTACCTTGACCTTGAAAAATCTGCAGATTTATGCGGAACGATTTTGGGTGTATCTTAACTAAAAACATATTATGTTAAATTAAAATAATACATTTTTAACTTTCATTTAATGTTTACAATGCAAATCCAATTAGATCCACTTATTTGGTCACCAAAACAAGTATCTCATATAATATATGTACCATATTTCAACTAATAGACAGAAATTATTACTTTACAAACTGTATTGTAAGTAAATCATATGAACGCTTGATATTAATCAGTAATATAACTGAAATAATTGAAAAATGTAATATATATATATATATATATATATAATTACAGGTGAAAACCTGTGGATTTCTGCGTGCGCAAATTCCATGTGAGCCTAAACTACATCTCTCACATAACTCATTTTTCAGATTTTTTGTTTTGTTTTGTTTTATTTTTATTTTTTACCAAAATCAGATTCAATTCCATGTTAACAGCTCCTTTAGAAATATTATACCATATATAATATAATACTGCCATGTTCATGTAAACAACTGAATATTAGAGTCTTTGAAAGTGATGACATCATGCATGTCATGGTATGTATTCAGAGCCCATCGTCACTTTTTGGCTACGTAGTGGTCATGTTAAACTGTCGCCTTAATTTACAACACAAATTTTGCACAAAAACTATTCTATTCAAATGAGCTATTTTGGGCGGTGCTTCGTGTCTATTCAGCAGATGGGAAGTTGACTTGATCCTGACCAGCTTGAATAACAATCCACACTAGTAACCCTGAGGCACTATCAATAGAGGTGACACCTAGCTTTAGTACCAATGATGAGTCTTTCAGAAGCTGATGAAGGCCCTATACAGACATGCAAACGCAAACATTCATATGCTAGCTGTTTTACTAGGTCTATTAACAAGCTTCCTTTTGAGATTATCCACAAGATTAACCTATTACACCCAGAACAGGCTGTTGAGCAGTTTCAAACATTTACATCAAGGCTTTGATCTAAAAGGTCATTTGCTTTTGAGCCATCTACTTTATTTCTTCGACTCCAACATCTAAATATGTCATTTTCTTGTTCTTATGGAAACCTATTTTTGATAAAGGATGAAAAAAAAGTATTTTTAATCTGACTTCAAAGTCTACTTTACTGATTCAAATTGTGCAATTTAAAACAACAAATGCGAAACATATGTACGTCTTCATAGGCAGCGTATACAGTAAAGCTGGCCGATTAATCAAAATCGACATTTATAACCTATAATCAATATAATTTTCCAGGCCGATTATTTTCCCTAGCATGTGTTGAGTCTTGTCACCCCGCTCTGTTAAGACTGATTTATACTTCTGCGTTGAGCTCACGCGTATGGTTTGGCGCAGCCTTCACACGGTCGCATAACCACACACCTCGCAAAAAATGTAACTGCACATCGAGACAACGCATAGCGTAGGTTTTGTGATTGGTCGGTTTGATAGCAGTGATGAGAGGGGGCAGCACGGATTAATTTCAGTTGTTTAACATTGATGTACAATAAATAATCATAGACATTGTATAATGCACCCTTCATCAAAAATGTGAACATATTTATTGTACAAAACTTTAAAAAATAAAATTAAATAATCGTTCATTATTCGTAATTGAGTTAAAATGTTTAATCAATCAAGATTTTGATTTTTAGGTCAAATCGTCCAGCTACAGTTTACAGGTATTTATTTATTTATTTTTTGCTTTTTTCCCTGAGATTTTCCTCACAATTTACTTATTTTTCTCCTAATTGTGAGGAAATTCACTATTAGCTTTATACACTAAGGGCCTACTCACACTATGCCATCCGTAACGTGCCCAGGCCCGTTTCCCGGATTGTTTGAGAAGTGTGTGCGCGCATAATCGGGCTCAAGCACGGTTCACTTGGCCGGCCCTGGCCCGGTTGGAAGAGGTGTGCCTGAGCCCGGTTCACTTGGGCTTTGGCGCGGTACGCTTGTGTGTGAGTGCAAAACGCGCCAAAGCCTGAAACCGAAAGCGAGACGTGACTTTTAAGGCACTGTTTAATATGGATTTATTAATAATTCTTACTGTTCAGTGAACACAAACTGCCGTAGTTTATTAAAGACGCAAACCCCTCACTGCACGACAGCTGCCCGCCTTCAGCAGACCTCCTCATTCCTGCAGCACGAGAGCTTTATGATTGTTTATGAGCGCCAAACATGGCGGATATGTTCGGCGAAATATCTGACTTCGTGTCCCCGCATCTCTGAGGACTGTTTGGCGAAATATTTGACGGCGTATCAAACGACTGAAACGATATAACTAGAGAAATCTCAACTGTGCTGCTGAGTGAGAGAGCGCTTCTCACAGAACAGCGCAGCAGCGATGACGTAAACGTGCCGAAGCCCGTTTGTGGTGTGAGCGCAGGCCGTCAGGGAAGACGGGAGGGGGGACAAGCGTGCTTTGGCCCGGTTCGAGGCAACTGTACCTAGTGTGAGTACGGCCTAATAAACTCATAACTGTGAGATAAAATGACAATGTTTCAGAGCGATGAGTTAACAGGATTTTTCACTATTCTGAGTTTATTTCCTATTATTTTGATGCTTTCTTGAAATTTATTGTACATCTTTTAATATAAACTAGTGCTTGGCAACTAATCGAAAAGTAATCGAAATCGACATTAAGAACCTATAATCGATCAAGTTTTTCCAGGTTGATTTTTTTTCAGTTACATGTGGACGTGCATGTGGAGCCACAGGACCCCGCTCTGTTTGTTACTTTGTACTACATTGACAAGGATCGGAAGACGGCATATTTTCCATTACTATAAAATGATTAACTACATTAAAACATTTGTATTACAGAAGATGCAAGAAATGCACTGTTTAAACTATTATTTACTGGATATACAAGAGTTATTTTATTTAGAAGAGATGCTGCTTATTTTCTACTTTTAATATAAAAACATTAAAAAATAATTCATTTTTTCCCAAAAGTGCAAGTTATAAAAAAAAAAGTGCATATATATAAAAATTAGGGATTATCAGCCGATAATCACATTTAATGACTTGATCAGTACTCGCTGATGTGGCCGATCTCATGAACCGATCGCAAGTGTTTGTGTAAGTTGGAGATTAGCAAAATAATTGAATGACCTTGCATGTATTTAGGCCTTTATACATATATTTCATGTTTACTTGACAAAATCGCAAGTTCACTTATTGTAATAAACAGTGGTTTATAGGCCTATTTCATTTTAGTAAATAAGTAATGGATTTATAGGTTTACATTTTAACTTCTTATGCATCAAATATGAACGCTTCAAAAGTTTTCTTGCTTGAGACATGTTGAACTCATCATTTGCAATGTTTCCAAATTCCATTGTTAATCATTTTTCTTACGATAAAAAAAACAAACAAACTGTGTTATCTATTATTTTCTTTAAAGCTACTTCTGGGCATGACATGTTCACACCTAAATGATCATGAGATGTGTTTAAGGGATTATATGCAGCTTCCTTCATTTATTCTCTTAGGTCATACTTAGAGGGAAACGTGCTTTATGTATTATAAAACTTAAAGGATCAGAATCGGTACATCAGCCGATCACCATGACGAGGAATCGGAGCATTCCTAGTTTTAATTCCAGCTGTTCAACGTTGATGTTCAATAAATAATCATAGATTGTATAGTGCAGGGGTGTCAAACTCAATTCCCGGAGGGCCGAAGCCCTGCACAGTTTAGTTCCAACCCTGCTCCAAGACACTTACCTGTAGGTTTCAAACAAGCCTGAAGGACTCAATTAGTTTGATCAGGTGTGTTTAATTAGGGTTGGAACTAAACTGTGCAGAGCTGCGGCCCTTTTGGAACTGAGTTTGACACCTGTGGTATAGTGCGTGTTTCCTTCAATTATTTTAAAATCAAGTAACGCACCCTTCATTCAAAAGTCTCTCACTTGTAACATGTGAGCATGTTAAATGTACAAAACTTGTCAGTAAGCTATGAGGGCAATAAAATAAAATAAATAAATGAAAACATTGTTCATTCTGATCGAGTTAAAATGATCAATTAATCAAGATTTTGATTTTAGGCCAAATCGCCCAGCCTTAATATTAACTGTTCTGATTACTGTGAAAATACAGTCAGAAGTGCAAAGATTTTGGGGAAAAAAAATTCTTGCTTTTTTTTTTTTACAAGTTTACAATCTCTAACAAATCAAAATCCAACAGAAAACTGGTTAAATATCAACTTTAAAAAATAAGATAAAAAAAGTTAATAATTTATCGCTTTAAAACAACTTTTTTTTCTTTGAAAATAATACAAGACAGGAAATTTAAGGAAATGTCTTTAAAAGAAACAAAGTCAGTTGAAAATATATTTACGTGTGCCGTTTGAAACAATATGTTTAAATCAACAAAAGGGCAAAAAAAAAAAAAAAGACCCATTTAGAACAAACATGGCACTGGCAGTACTCCATTACAACAATCTATAACGACAAACACACTCCCATACTAAGCGTGGAAGCCTCTTTTTAATTGGTTATCAATTTTAATCTTCATCTCCAACTCCACAGACGGCCATTAATCTGCTTACCGGGATCTTGTTTGGATGCTGTTCCCGGATCAGCCGTACATCCTCCACCCGCTGCTCTATAGAAAGGAAGCAGGAGCGGATATTAGATACAGGCGGATCGCAATACAGGACGCATTAAACCACAGACATTTCACTGAGCTGAATATGGCTTTGGATCTCAAGTGTCGATCGATTCTCTGAAGGACTGAGTTTAATCGTGTTTAACTGGTCCACTGTAAACTTGTTAGCTCCTTCCTGTGGTTCAGTTTCAATCCTGTAAGGCTTAGCTCTAGATTAAAGGGATGGTTCACACAAAATATGAAAATTGTCATCATTTTACTTGTTCAAAACCTATTTGAGTTTCACAAAAAAGAAGATATTTTGGCACCAATTGACTTCCATAGTTATTGTTTTTATCTTCTATGGAAGTTGATGGGTTCCAGCACCCATTATTCTTCAGAATATCTTCTTTTGTGTTCAACAGAATAAAAAAATGATGTGGTCATTTTAATTTTTGGGTGAACTATCCCTTTAAGTTGTTCTTTTGGCATACAAGGCAAGGCGATGAAAAGAAATCTGTCATTCCTATTGGTGCACTGTCCCTTTAAGAAAGCACTCAGTGTTTATGCACGCTCTTTCAAGATAAATGGCTTGTGTTATTAGTTGATTACTTTGTCGTAAAAGCATCTGTTCCACTTAATGAGTTAAAAGAAATGAAAAAGAAACAAAGGACGTCCTTTGTGTACCACGCTATCTAGACTTTGAACATGAATCAGCATGACGGGACAGTATCTACAGCAACCATAAAACAATAAAATGAAAAGTACATGCTATATCACTGCCTTGATTTAAGACTAACAAGATTTTTCAAGAAGGAGTAACGAACAAGAAAAGCTAAAGAGCATGAAGTCTTGCGAGCGCTGGTTCATGAACTTGTTTGAGCACATGCTGCTCGTGTACAGCACGTGCGATTATTGAGCAACTGTGGTTGATTTTGGTGGCAGGCATCTAAACCTCTCTCATTTCCGTATAGTTTTCTATTTAGTTTCATTTCAAAGAAACAGATCCTTTTTTCTTTTCTTTAATTAATAAGGACATTCATTCTAGCTTAATGAAGCCCACTTCAGATTGATGATTCTAGGTACAAAAGCTGGTCTTTGTTTATATGAGTACATGTATTATAGTCATAACATCTTTCAGATAAAAAATACAAGTATTACAGCTTTGTTTGGTGTGCATGTTCATAAAACAAATACAATTCTGAGAAATTTTGGATGTTTGACCTTTCCATTGTAGAGTATGTTATTATTAGCATTTAAGCCTTTGTAAAACCGTGAATGTTACGTTAACTTATCGATAAATTTAGATCGTAGAAATACTTACAAATCCTGAAATGTTGTTTGAGCTAGTCTTTGACTATGTACTAGGGCTGTGTGATTTATAAAAATGGAATCGCGATTTGAAACACTGCGATTATTTAATCACAAGAGGCTGCTATATAAAAATTTGCTAACAGGAATAACAAATAACAACTGAAGTGCTCCAAAACCAATCCGCTATGCTTACGAAAATGAACATGCTAGACTTTCTATGAGGCAAAGCAGATATGGTATTGATTGTCGTGAACTATGCTATTGAATCAATGCGATTGAAACTTGTGTCATGACATCTATTTGTCTTTTACGATTCCCCACGACACCCTACGTCAAGGAAATCATGTGATCTGACTGAAACTTTATAACTAGCCAATTGAGAGAGCACACTTTCGTTCTGCCCAATCAGAATTGCGCAACTGATAATAATATCGCCAACAATAAAAAATAATAATAAAACAAACAGGAAAGCGCTGACAAGTAAGATTATGGCATCTGCTGCTTCAGAAGCATTAATTGACGAATTTATATAAAAGAAAAACAGCAATGGTAATATGGGAATATTTTGGTTTTAAAGTCACAGACGAAGAACAAAAACAGGCCACTTTTAAGAGCTGTCGCAGAATTGTTGCCACGGCTTACAGATTATTGAGCTGAAGCTTGAATAAAATAAAATCAGCTAGAGTTAAATTGTAAATCAAATCGCAATATCTGTCAAAAAAAAAGAAAGAAAAAAAAAGCAATTAAATATTTCCCAAAATCACACAGTCCTACTATGTTCAAAGCTATTTTCTACTTCTGTCCCAAAATGAGATGGAAAATAACAGAGGTGAACGTTATGAAAAAGGAAACTTCTAAACGCCTTTTTAACAGGCCTGTATTACTGTATAATGTTTAAGTTTGTTATATATTTTATATAACTTTGAATCAGAGATGTTCAAACTACTAGGAATATTCAACAATTCGATTCATTAAAACATTCTAATAGTAGAAAATAGTTTGGGCTGTTAATCATAACATTGGTTCGACAAAACAGGTTAATTACAGGCTGATAAGAGATTGTATTACAGCTTTCTACGTCTAGTTACTGAGGCCTTTGTGAAAACTTCAATGTTATCTTAACATATCGATCAAATTACAACGGAGGAATACAAACACATCCGAAAATGTTGTTTGGGTAAGTCTCCATGTAGCTAATAAGCTATTTACCATCTTAGTCCCAAAAATGAGATGGAAAATAACAGAGGTGAACGTTATGAAAAAGGAAACTGGCAAACGCCTTTTCAACAGGCCTGTTTTACTGTATAGTGTTTAAGTTTGCTATATATTTTATATAACTTTGAGTCAGACATGTTCGAACTACTAGAAATATTCAATGAATTGATTCATTAAAACATTCTAATAGTAGAAAATAGTTTGGGCTGTTAATCATAACATTGTTTCGACAAAACAGGTTAATTACAGGCTGATAGGAGATTGTGTTAGTCAATGAGGCCTTTGTAAAAACTTGAATGTTATCTTAACATTAACAAAAAACAGAGGTGAACGTTATGAAAAGGGAAACTGTTAAACGCCTTTGCAGCAGGCCTGTATTACTGTATAATGTTTAGGCTTGTTATACATTTCAGAGATGTTCAAACTACTAGAAATATTCCATAATTTGATTAATTAAAACATTCTAATAGTGGAAAATAGTTTGGGCTGTTATTCATAACATTGGTTCGACAAAATAAGTTAATTACATGCTGATAAGAGTTTGTTTAGCCACTGAGGCCTTTGTAAAAACTCAAATTTATCCTAACATATAGATCAAATTGGAACGTAGGGATACAAACAAAGCCCGAAATGTTGTCTGTGTACGTCTCTGACTATGTAGCTGATAAGCTATTTTCTACTTCAGTCCCAATATGAGATGGAAAAAACAGAGGGGAACGTTATGAAAAAGGAAACTGCTAAACGCCTGTTTAACAGGCCTAGACTGAGCGCAGTGACCACAATACCACTATAAGAAACTGAAGAAGTTTTCTTTACAGTCACCAAATAAATTATTCCCAAAACTCATTCGGCATCGTTTGTTTACTCGAGTCCTTCCAAATAACCTTAAACGACAAGTCCCATCCCCCAATCCTGCAGCGATGTGTTTTGCTAACATCTGCACATAAACAAAGACACTGCTACATAGCTTTCGGTTTGGGCACATAGAAAAAATATGCGAGATGAATTATTTATATCGTTTATGTGTCTTCAGTCTTTATGTTTTCACAGTCAGAACATTTAAATGTACATATATAAACGGCCGACACCCTTACCCCGTTTGACTGGATTGTTTCGAGAGCAGTAAACACGACCCAATTTTCTATAACGACATCAAGACGGTGTGTTTTAATAAAAGATACGCATATTAACGTACATTGATCAGAATACTTAAGCACGAGGTATAACTGTATATGTTATCACAAATATCGAGTCAATCATAAACTTGATCAGAACAATAGTCTAGACTGATATAAATGTGCCATGCTGTAACATTAATCCCTATATAAAAAATACAGTCGAAAAGTGAATCTCCGATGATTTAAACTCGGTGCACTTACCAAATGTCCTCCTTTGTTTAAATGTCTTTTCCGAAGGCATGTTTTAAATGTGATTAAACACGTTTGTTTTAGGCAGATCTGCCTAATTTCTATCGTTTTTTGTTTCTGAACAGGTTTTTAGATCTTTATGTTTTATATATAATGCGAAACCGTGTATTTCAGTTGCGCGTCGTTGCTTCGTCCTGTGAAGTCCGTCTTTACAAAACAAACTAGTCAGCTGATCTGTGACGTCACGGCGCATATGCCGTGTACATGGTGGAAAGGGGAAGAGCTTGAGGTTAGTCACCCCCTCTCTATTTTAGGCAGGTTTGAGGATAAGTTGTGTCTGTGGCAGTTGTTTTTCTGTTGTTTATGCTTATTGATAGCATTATTTTTGATTAGTGTTTTTGAGGTCGGTAAATACGGGTCGGTTACACTTTATTATTTACCTCAGTGAATTGTCCCACACTGTAAAAAAACAGAAAATGCCAAAGTCATTCAGTCCAGATACATAAGGTAAACAAAGAAATATAAAGCTATAATATTAATGTATTATAATGGGTTATAAAAACGTATAATAATAAATATGTATACATGATGTACCCCTATGTAAAAACCTTCAGATATGAACAATCTGCATCAGGTTATCTGTGGGGTCTTAAAAAGTCCTTAAACACGTCTTAAATCTCAAAAGCAAAATTTTAGGTCTAAAAAAGTCTAAAATCTATTGAAGTATTGTGTTGTCTTTTATTTTAAAATAGAATTTTTAACTATTTATGTTTTAATTACTTTCCTTAGAGTAACATCTGTGTAAAAGTTCTCCATTTATTTACTGCTGGGGATACTAACCTGACTTGTTATTATTAAATTATTATTATATTATTAAATGTATTAAATTATAATACTGTTTTTGATATGGCAACTGAAAATCTTTTCCGATTGGGATATTCGTAAAAAAAAAATCCTTAGCATTAAGCCTTGTATAAGTCTAAAATTTCCTTCATAATGGTCTTAAAAAGGACCTAAAAAGTCTTAAATTTAACCTTGAAACAGAAACAGAAACCTTGTGCATGCTGTTGGCCTTTAGAAAGAAGCATTGTTATCGAAATCTACAGTCACCAATTGATAAAGTGCTTAAAAAGAACACTTAAAAGTGTATTTCAGGTTTTTTTTCTTTTCATTGTTACTAAAAAAGCAATTGAAAAGTCAAAATCTTACGTACCAGAAAATACTTTTTTGTTTTTTCTGTTTCAAAGTTTCATGCTAATTCTTTGCATTGCATGTCATTTCTTTTTACTTAACCTTTGACATTAGCTGTTTCTGAGTAAAGTTGTTTTTATGCACCTTTTTCTTTGTGCATCATCTGTTTATAGTCATCCAAAACATCCAAAAGTATGTGGTCACATTATGTGTAGTGAATTTTGCAACAGACCTGCTATCAAAGTGATTTCAAACTGCAAAGCAATTATGATTTTGCATAGATTTAGCAATTTACACAAGCTGTGATACACATTGACGATTTCCTGAATGAGCCTTAAAATAATACTGTCGTTTTAGCAGTGCTGAGATTAACTTTCAGCTAAGGCTTTAATGCCACAGAAAAAACTGTTACCTTTTGTTGCTACTGTAAACACTTGTATAACAACAGTGCGGTAACAACATCAAACAATACAGTCTCAAAAGTCTGCTGACACCAAAAACAACTGTAACCACTGTGATGAAGACATTTGCAGGAAAAAAATACAAGTAGGTATAAACCTTCAGTTTCATTGTTCTGCGCAAGACAAAGGTAGATTTTTTATTTTTTTGTTGAATAATTGATGACTAATTGAATGATGACTGTTGAATAATTGAATAATTATTTTGTTGAACAACGATTGATAACCAACTAATCTTCTCTGACCACATTTCTAGAACTGTTCGATCTTGCTGATTCAGACTCTATAACATCAGAAAGGTCCGACCCTTCCTATCTGAACATGCAGCTCAACTCCTTATTCAAGCTCTTGTTCTCTCCAGACTGGACTATTGCAACTCTCTACTAGCCGTGCTTCCAGCTAACTCTATCAAACCTCTTCAGCTGCTTCAGAACTCTGCAGCATGAGTGGTCTTTAATGAACCTAAAAGAGCACATGTCACTCCGCTACTCATCCGTTTGCACTGGCTGCCAGTTGCTGCTCGCATCAAATTCAAAGCTCTGATGTTTGCTTAGAAATCGACTTCTGGCTTTGCTCCTTCTTATCTGCTCTCACTTCTGCAGATTTATGTACCCTCCAGAAACTTGCGTTCTGTGAATGAACGTCAACTCGTGGTTCCCAAGAAGGGAAGAAATCACTTTCCTGAACTCTCGCATTCATTCTGCCCAGTTGGTGGAATGAACTACCTAACTACATCAGAGCCACTCACTGTCTTCAAGAAACGACTAAAAACTCAACTATTTAATCTCCACTTTCCTTCCTAATCTGCAATTGCCTCTCTGGCTTCACCGCGAACTGTACTACGAAAAAGAAAAAAAAAAGAAAAAAACCAACAACAACAAAAAAAAGTTTACTAATGTTTTGCTTCTTACATTTTACATACCAAAAACTTGCATACAGCACTTATTCATTGTTGCTCTTATAGTTGTGTAAATTGCTTCCTTGTCCTCATTTGTAAATCGCATTGGATAAAAGCGTCTGCTAAATGACTAAATGTAAATCTAATTTGTTTATAAAGGCTAGATTGTTTGCATAGTTTTTTTTTGACAATTTTCATACAGACACTTATACACTTTACAGCTCCATACGATTTAAATTCTATATTTTTACTAAATAACCAAATATCAACTCAAATCAGTCTTATACAGACTTGTACTACCCAGGTAAAAAAAATATATAATTAAATGCAACTAAAATACACTTAAATACCCGCAAATACATTTTTAGTACATTGTTATTTTTTTGTGTTAAATAAAAGTTTGATGGTTTTACACTATAAATATACTAATTAAAAGTATTTTTATACTTCAGCAGGACTTTAGTACACTTGACAAAAGTATACTAAATACCAGTAATACTTAAATAATTTTTTAGTGTACTACAATAAAGTACACTACAGAAAACACATCCAAAAGAGTTTTATTAGTATGTTTTTCAAAAGTGCGCTTTAAATGCTTTAGTTGATTTGATTAGTTGATAATCCTCAGTTTAAAATAAGTTAATATAAAAAAAATCTATTAGTAATGTATTGTAGTAGAAGTACATTTTCCCAAAAGTTGTACTTAAGTACACTTAATGTGAATGCACTATTATCACTAACACTTAAATTGATTTTGAGTGTGGTAATCTTACCAAAACATTATTGTCTTGAAGGATGTGTGTGTTGTAGGTCAATGAATGATCAGGAAAGCCAAGAATGGGCATGCAGAAGGGATGATATGTTTGTGTATATCCAGTGTAGTCAATACCATGATAATCTAAGGAAACATATGTTATACATTGCATATTCTAAAATTGTTCTGGACTGTTTATCCTTCTACTTAATTATCTTTTGTCTAACCAATTACGTGAGGATGTCTAAACAATCTAATGACATAGGTTTGTTGACTCTGTTAGCATAAACATCACTGTATTCTGAATGTAAGGAAGGATTATACTTTAAATTAGTCATAAATATATTTAAATGCTTAAAAGTAGGGTTTAAGTGTATTTCTAGTTGTAACTAAATATATATATTTTTAAAAATACAGATATAGTATGTTAAAAGCACATTTTAGTTCAATTTCAGGGTGTCTCAATAGCACAGTTGAGTACACTTAGATGGTATTAAGTTTATCTTAACATATACTAAATACTATCTTTTAGTACATTAAGTACAAAATTAGTGTGCAAAAATAGAGCACTTTTACATTACTGAAAAGTGTACTAAGTATACTTAAATAAAGTGCATTTTAGTGCACTTTTTTTTACCTGGGTATAATAGTCATCATTGATCATGCCACCCCCAAAACGTTTCCTTAACACATTGAGAAAATTATTCTTTAAAATAGTTCTAAAATAGTGTATATATTTATAAAATAGTTTTATCCTGTCAAGCCGTTTACAGAAATTTAAAAGCAACATTGATATATCTTGCCTTTTCTATGAATTTCCACTGAAAGTGTAGCTCACATATTATAGGAATGTCCTTTTGTTCAATATTTTTAGATTAATGTAACTGAATTAATAAACAAATCATTGATCTCGCCATGTGATCTGTCATCATGCAGCAAACTACTAGGTGTCCGACCTGACAGCCTCCTTTTTAGCTCCGCCCCCGCCTGCACTCAGCTAATCTCACCTTATGATTTAAAATGGTTGACCTGTTCACATGTCTTGAAAATGGTCACCTGATAGGTCACATGTATCCAGTTTTGTACTAATCAGTTCGACATCCTTTTTAATTTAAAGCATTTCTTACAGATATGGTTTTAATATAGATGTAAAGCAACCCATGTGATTAAAAAGGAAGCACACACATGTAAGCTACTCAGTTGTTGGCTTGTTTGTTTGCTTCCAGCATATTCACCAGTGCTATTTGATGACTCACTGATTAGCAGAGGCCATGTATGTGAAACTGAAAACAATATTGACAGTTCAGCATTGTTAGCCGTGAGCCATGCTGTAAAAATGACTCATTAGATCTGAGAGTTAACCTCCGAGTGGACTGCTAGAGAGTAGGAACTACAGTTGAATATTAATAACAGAGCATTGCTTTAAAATAGACAGGAAAATGTGACATGCAGTTTGAGGGGAATGAAACTGACTCAACGCCATGTTTGTATTTTGTAGTCCCACTTGCCGTATGAGTCACATAATAAGAGTTATTTTTCATTCAGATGACATCAGTGCTCTAACATTATGTGTAGTTGATCAGATAATTAATCAACAGGCTATTAATAGGTAAACATATGAAAGAGTGTTTTTTCCCTTCCCTCATGCACAGATTTTCTCATTAACCTTTTGGTATCCTGGATGTGGTGCACTTGCGGTAGCTGGAACATCTGTGCTATAATTGCACATTAGCATAAGTATTTCGTTATTTATTTATTTCATTTTTTTGCAGCCTCATGAAAAACAAATCTAGTTCTTTATTCTTATACTTTCAGTTTACAAATATATAAACATTTAGAGATTATACTGCTTTTATTTTGATTCCAAAATTCAAAGTAGTGGCTATTTGGAGACATATAACATGCATAATAAGTAGACATGTGTTGTTATAACTATGACATCACCGCATCGGAACAGCAGATGCATCTTTAAGATATGTCTGGAAAAAATCCCATCAAACACATTGTCATACATATTCTATGAGTACTTCCGCGGTAAAAGCCTGTCTTCGTGGAGGTTTGAACTCAAATTATAACCGGCCAGATGTTCGATACACATTCCTCCGGAAAACATTATCGTGCGACTTTCGTGGAAAAAGTAACACCTGTTCAGATTCAGCACTTTTCGACTGAGGTGGTGAAGTTAATAAATAATGTGAGTTTTCAATATGAGGTTTTCAATGAGAAGTGTTTTTTTTTTTTTTTGTGAGTAAATGCCATAGAACAGCTTCTGGAACAGGTATTTGTTAAATGGTAATGCAAAAGTTGTTTTTAGAGAGCAGAGCAGTTTTAAATAAACTACCAAAACGTATAATGGTATACACTCACTGGCCACTTTATTAGGTACACCTCTGAAACTCCTTGTTAACGCATATTTCTAATCAGCCAATCACGTGTACTCAATACAACTCAATACATTTAGGCATGTAGACATGGTCGATACGTTCTGCTGCAGTTCAAACCGAGCATCAGAATGGAGATGAAAGGTGATTTAAGTGACTTTGAACATGGCATCGTTGTTGGTGCCAGACAGGCTGGTCTGAGTATTTCAGAAACTGCTTATCTACTGTAATTTTCACGCACAACCATCTCTGGGGTTTACAGAGAATCATCAGAAAAAGAGAAAATATCATGTGAGCGGCAGTTCTGTGGCCAGACTGGTTTGAGCTGATAGAAAGGCAACAGTAACTAACCAAACCTTGAGGCGGATGGGCTACAGCAACAGAAGACCACAGCGGGTGCCACTCCTGTGAGCTAAGAACAGGAAACCGAGGCCACAATTCACACAGGCTCATCAAAATTGGACAACAGAAGATTGGAGAAACGTTGCCTGGTCTGTTGAGTCTCAACTTCTGCTGCGACATTCGGATGGTAGGGTCGGAATTTGACGTAAACAACATGAAAGCATGACTCCATCCTGCCTTGTATCAATGGTTCAGGCTGCTTTTGGTGTAATGGTGTGGGGGATATTTTCTTGGCACACTTCGGGTCCAGTAGTACCAATTGAGCATTGTGTCAAAGCCACAGCATACATGAGTATTGTTGCTGACTATGTCCATCTCTTTATGACTACAGTGTCCCCATCTTCTGATAGGCTACTTGCTGCAGGATAACGCACCATGTCATAAAGCACGAATCATCTCAGACTGGTTTCTTGAACATGATAATGAGTTTACTGTACTCAAATGGCCTCCACAGTCACCAGATCTCAATCCAATAGAGCAATAGTGCAGCCAACTGCTTTATGCTGTCATGTCAATATGGATCAAAATCTCTGAGGAATTTTTCAGTATCTTGATGAATCTATACCACAAAGGATTAAGGCAGTTCTGAAGGCAAAAGGGGGTCCAACCCGATACTAGGAAGGTGTACCTAATAAAGTGGCCGGGGAGAGTATTTGTGATTTGTAAATCTGTACGAATATAAGCAAGGAAGCATTATAAACCCTTCAGACTTCATTTAAACTCGAAATAGGAAACTAGTGGCATGATATAATAGCAACTTAAACATTCAAATATTTCTCAAATAAGGCTCTACAGATAAAGAAAGTTTTCACAGTATTTCCTATAATATTTTTTCTTCTGGAGAAAGTCTTATTTGTTTTGCTAATAGTTTGAATAAAAGCAGATTTAATTTAAGTTTTAAAAAACATTTTAAGGTCAATATTATTTGCCCCCTTAAACAATTTTTTCCCCCCAATTGTCTACAGAACAAACCATCGTCATACATTCATTCATTAATTTTCTTTTTGGCTTAGTCCCTTTATTAATCTGGGGTCGCCTCAGCGGAATTAACCGCCATCTTATACAGCATATGTTTTACGCAGCAAATGCTCTTCCAGCTGCAACCCATCACCTGGAAACACCCATACAGCTGAGGCTCGAACCAGCGACCTTCTTGCTGTGAGGCGATTGTGCTACCCACTGGGCCACCGTGACACCCCTAAATCGGTTTAGATTATTGAAATGTATTATTAAAACAGCTGTTCTGAAATTCCCCTAAACCGAATAGCAGTGCACAAAAACTATTTAGCTTCACCTATTTAGACCACCTATTAAGCTATTTAGACCCAGTCGAGGCTCGAATCAACGACCTTCTTGCTGTGAGGCGACAGCACTAACCACAGAGCCACCGCGACACTCCATTGTTATACAATTAATTGATAAACATATACAATTTATACAAGGACCTAATTATCCTAACTTGCCTAATTAAACTAATTAACCTAGTAAATGTCACTTTAAGCAGAATACTATTATCTTGAAAAATATCTAGTAAAATATTATTTACTGTCATCATGGCAAAGATAAAATAGAAATTAGTAGAAATTAGTTATTAAAACTATTATGTTTAGAAGCGAGTTGGAAAAATCTTCTCTCTGTAAAACAGAAATTGGGGGGGAAATATACAGGGAGGCTAATAATTCAGGAGGGCTAATAATCCTGATCGTACATCATTGTTCACATAAAAAAAAAAAAAAAACTATTCACTTTTATACACAAAATGCTTTTATTACTTGTAAATGTCACAAATCCTCAGGAACTGGTGGCTAAAATTTAAAATGTAAAAGTAATTTTCAGAGGAAAGTGTGTCGGCATCCGTCCTGTGTTAGCAAACATAACCTTAATAATTGGGCATTTAAATTTTTAAAGTAAATGTAAAAGTAATTTTCATGGCACAATTTGGTCAGGTCTTGACATTCAACAATTTAAAGGACATTTGAAAAAAAAAGCTGAGTTTTAATAAAAAGAAACATCATTTGTGACGTAAAATCTATTACAGAATGTTACAGTGACAGCAGTACTTCTCATCTTATATTAATCTTTTCTGCTGTTGCCAGCTCCACTATCGAAAAAAAAATTTGACACCCCAGCTGCCGGGAAAAAAGTAAAATGACGGGTTTTATTACAGTGTACATATTGTTTTTGTTGTCTCTTTTCTCATTTATATCTACACTATGCAAAATGTTTCCACAAAATTATAATGACAAATCTAAAAAATCCCATACATAAAGTACACCCGGCCGTAAACCCTCATCTCGAAAAATCAGGAAAGGTGTTTATCTACTTTAGGAATTTCTTTAGAGCAGTGGTTCTCAAACTGTGGTACGTGTACCACTAGTGGTACGCGGGCTTCCTTCGAGTGGTACGCGAAGGAATCAAATATGTCATATGTACATGCTACATATATTTCAAAATTTATCCAAAGTTATTTATATGTGAATATGACATATAATAATATTCATTTTATAACATATAACCTATATTTCTGAGGTCCAGGCAACATTTTCAGGTGTTGATTAATTGGCTACTATATGTTAATACTTTGCATTTAAGTACAGCATTTTTCTTTTTACCTTAAGCATATTTTAATTTAAATGTTGATGTTTTTATTTATTTATTTATTTTTTTTACATATAAGCACAGTACAGTGTTAATGTTCAGACTATTTGTGTTTAAAGTGGCTGACAATAATAAATATTCTTAATAATAGGAATTAATCTGCCACAGTTTTTAACTGTGCAGAACTGTAGCTGCTTTACCGGGCTACTACTACGCTACTGTATTTCAGGACTGCTCATTATGGTGGTACTTGGAGAGAACATTTTTTTCAGAGGTTGTACTTGGTGAAAAAAGTTTGAGAAGCACTGCTTTAGAGGATTAAAATGCAAGGTGTCCCCTTCACCCTCATCTACATGTGATGGAATCAATTAAAACGCAACTAAATACCAGGGGTCCATTCTTCGTATGTGGATTTGGTTATTGATGTTTTGACTCTGTAAGAAAAAATGATGACGAAGAAAATCTCAATGAAGATGTTTATTCAGCATAGCAGTCTCAAAATACATGGCAGTACCTTGGTCAGAATGAACCCTGAACATTCCTAAACTCAAACCTTTATATTGTTTTTGATGTTGCCTTAAGATATTAATGAAGTTGCTCCCTGGCTTTTGACCCAGCTGTTCTCCCTATCTCTTCATGTTAACGCAGTTTCAACACCATTGATGAGATGGTTCTCTGTGCACCACACCCATCCCCATTCTACAATTGTTACCATTTGGTCGAGATGTAGTCACCTCAAACGATGCAGAGACAAGACCCTGCTGACTTCTCTTATCTCTCATAAGTCAGTCCTCTTGGGAAATGAGCATCAATTCACCATTTAGAGTGGAAGTTGGGTCGAGGCAGACTCATTTCTTACAACTCGATCCAGGATTGCTTCGTTCTTCAAAACTCATCCGAGTGTTGTTGTCATAGCAACAGGTCTGGCAGCTCAAACCCATAGACATATACACTAGATGTTGCCTATGCTATTGCTGTCTATTGGAAGGAATGCATCAATATAGCTGCCATTTCAAGAGTTCACACTTAGCTGATGATTTACAAAGCTCATTTGGCATGCTGTCCCGGGAGAGAGCCCCGAGCTCAAGGGCTCCTCGAGCCCGGGGCTTCCTCCCGTTGGCAGAGCAAGAAGGGAGCCCGAGCTCGGTGGACCTCAGAACTCCTCTGCTGCTGTAGCTAAGGGAACGTAAGGGATTAGACAAGCTTGATTGTTATGTATGTTGAATGTCTTTGGATGGTGGGAGGAAACCGGAGAACCCGGGGAAAACCCACGCGGACACGGGGAGGACATACAAACTCCCCACAGAAACACCCACCGGTCCTATGGAACTAGGGCCGGCAGTATTCTTGCTGTGTGGCTCGCAGTGCTAACCACTGGACCGCCGTGCCGCCCAATCACAGGTAAAGGAGGAGAATAGGGGAGGAGGGGGGTTTCTTCCAAACGAAGATAAAGTGAACTAAAAACTGAGGCTATTTATAGTGGCTTAGGGCTCATATGATTGAAAGATTAGTGATTAGCAAATGCAAGACTGGCCGTGATAAATCATAAGCACGTGATCCTCTCGAAATTAGTTTATGAATAAACTTCACTTTGGCACAGGGTAGCGCTCCTTTGAAATGAACCAAGTGGGGCCAAGGTGCAGTGGTGGACGGGAGTTTTCCTGGTGATGGGGAGTTTTCCTGGTAGTCAGTACGTAAATTTTTATTTTACATCACTTTTCTACATCAATGAATAACCATGGATGGTTATCTACATGAATGGCACTGCAGCATCTTGTCATATTTAATTGACATTTTCGCTGATTTTCTTCAACAAAACTAGCATAATCCAAGTATTTAGTGCAAATTGGTGCTACTTTGCGTTATGGTCAGTGCAGTAAGAAATCTTACCTATGAAATGATATGCATTTATGCTTTGTTTGCTCAGTACTAAAGCCGTACGCAGCGCAAAAGTCCAGTATATTCAGATTGGCTTTGGTCTTGTGCGGTTGAATGACTTCTGTCCTGAGAGCACAGTGCAAATATGGTGGCAGTGTTGACGAATGATCAGGGCCCGTATGCAATATCTAACGTATACATCTATGGCTTATTTCATATAAACAGGATTAGATAGAATTTTGTAATATTTTGCTCAAATTCATTATTGAATATCAATCAATCGTTGCATTGCTGATCATAATTTCGAGGATCGATAGATTATTCCTTCACAACACACGCAGTGATCTTAGATCAGTTTATTCAGATATTTTAATCTGATTTGCCAACTTGTTTGAAGAACCAAATTAGCCAGAAATCAGTCAGTTATTAAGATTAAAAGATCCAGGATCTGACATATCATCTTAGATCATTTAAGCAATGTACGAAGAACGGACCCCAGGTGTAAACCTACTCTATTACCGTGGGAAGTTTGTAGTCTAATGCAAGGGTGTCCAAACTTGGTCCTGGAGGGCCGATGTCCTGCTTAGTTCAGCTCCAGCTTACTTCAACAGAATTGACTGGAAGTTTCTAGTATACCTAGAAAGAGCTTGATTGGCTGGCTCAGGTGTGTTTAATTGGGGACGGAACTAAAATATGTTGGACACCAGCACTCCAGGATTAAGTTTGGGCACCTCTGGTCTAATGGGTCAACCTTGCAATTAGACATTTTTTTTTTATGAGGACCTGGCAACCCTGATTTTACCTTACTTTTAATGTAAAGTGCAGAGATTTGTAGCTCAAATGTATTAGACTTGCCATTACCAGTTGTTTTAGCTGTATTAAAACAGTGCTTTATGCTGCTTAAACCGGAACATGATGTTAGTATAGGGTCATCATCAGTTTACTTTAGAATTATAATCATACACACACTGGATAGTAAAAAAAAAGTGTTACAGTTTACTGCAATTTATTATTAGTTATACATTTAATTATCATTAGTTATACATTTAATTAAATTTTAATTTAATTTAATTTGTCTTTAAGCAAAGATTATTCACATCCAAAATAAAAGTTTTGACAATATATGTGTGTATAGTGAATTCAGAGTTTTTAGCCCCCCTGTTAATTTTTTCCCAATTTCTGTTTATCGGAGAGCAGATTTTTTCAGCACATTTCTAAATATAATAGTTTTAATAACTCATTTCTTATAACTAATTGTTTTATTTTTGCAATGATAACAGTAAATAATATTTTACTAGATATTTTTCAAGACTTAAAGTGACATTTAAAGGTGTAACTAGGTTAATTAGGTTAACTAGGCAGGTTAGGGTAATTAGGCAAGTTATTGTATAACGATGGTTTGTTCTGTAGACTATCGAAAAAAAATAGCTTAATATAATATATAATAGCCGAAATAAAAAAATAAGACTTTCTCCTGAAGAAAAAAATATTATCAGACACACTGAACATTTCCTTGCACTGTTAAACATAATTTAGGAAATATAAAAAAATTAAATAAATAAAAATCTAAGGGGGGGCTAATAATTCTAACTTCAACTGTGTATATGCTTATTATGTATTATTATAGATTTATTATGCGATATAATTAATATCTAAATTAGGGCCGAACAATATATGGTTTGAGCATCAATATCCCAATGTGTGTATATCCGCAATAGATTATTTAGTAAAGATTAAAGGATAAAGATTCATTCATTAATTTTCTTGTCCGCTTAGTCCGTTTATTAATCCGGGGTCGCCACAGCAGAATGAACCGCCAACTTACCCAGCAAGATTTTACGCAGAGGATGCCCTTCCAGCCGCAACCCATCTCTGGGAAACATCCACACACACACTCATACACTACAGACAATTTAGCATACCCAATTTTCCTGTACCACATGTCTTTGGACTGTGGGGGAAACCGGAGCACCCGGAGGAAACCCACTCGAAGGCAGGGAGAACATGCAAACTCCACACAGAAACGCCAACTGAGCTGAGGTTCGAACCAGCGACCCAGCAACCTTCTTGCTGTGAGGCGACAGCACTACCTACTGCGCCACTGCCTCGCCCAAGGATAAAGATATCATCAAATAAAATAATTTACAAATTATTTATACAATACTTTTCTGTACTGTTAGACTCTTCAGAAAACCATAAAGCCCAGTTTATTTATTTATTTTTGCTTGTAGTTTATTATGATTTATGCAGACGCATTGCATAAAAACAAACTTGATCATCCCAGTCTAAATTAATGAAATCTTTCCAAATAGAGCTATTTAAGTCATTTGGTGAAATTATATTCACATCGACACATATTTTACCGCAAAGTGTCCAAACATAATTTTTTCCAAAATCATGCAGCCCTAATCTAAATAGAAATAAACACTCAAATATATTACGCATGCCTGTATGTATTTATATATATATATATATATATATATATATATATATATATATATATATATATATATATATATATATATATATATATATATGGATGTAATATATTTATACCTGTAATTTCCATATAGGAAAGATTATCATAATCCTTATGAAAATGAATGGATTTATTATCATCAAATGGAGCAATCCTGTTTTTTTTCACTCGATTGATTTAACATTTGTACAACCACAGTATTACTATATGTGTTTACTATGATTTACTACAGTGGTTTTATTCATTGTGAAACCATTGGTCATTTTCATAACGGAAGGTTCTCACAATCACACCCTTACACTAAAAATAAAACAATGTCTAGTTAAAGCGCGCTGTAACCACAAATCAAGCATGGTTTAGCGACCATAAAAATAAATGACTAATATAATTAGCCATGTGTTTATTTTATTTTAGTTTATTTATTTATTTTGTATTTCAGTCATGGCTTAATTTTCGTTTATCTTGGCAGTTTTTGAAAATAAGGTGACATATACTTATTTTATGAATATTATTTCTTGTGATTACTTTAACAGAGGTGGCAGAGGTCGCCTTACAGCAAGAAGGTCTCTGATTTGAGTCCTGGCTGGGCATTTTTTTTTTCTTTTCTTTTTTTTTGATTTGTTTATTAAACTTTTACAGATATAACAAAGTATTTTTACAGAGAAATCTAAACAAATATTATTCCCACTCCTACCCTCTACACAAGTTGAAATCACATATATCTAACAGAGAAAAGAAGAAAAAAAAAACAATACTAATGATAATAAAAATAGTAATATAAATAATAATAAAATAAATAAATAAAAACAAATAAGTAAATAAAAAAAATAAAAATAAAACATCTGTACAGAATACACATATACTTTGCTAATACAAAAAAGGAATCCTCGTGTATTTATAAGTGTATGTGTGCATTAGAATTGAATGGCCTTAAGATTTAAATTGACTGTTTGTGGAGATACTGGCCAGTTGGCATTTCTGTGTGGAGTTTGCATGCTCTCCCCGTGTTCGCTCCGTTTTCATGGGCTATAAATGAATTGGGTAAACAAAATTGGTCATATAGTGTATGAGTGTGTGTGTGTCAATGTGAGAATGTGTGGGTGTTTTCCAGTACTGGGTTGCGGCTGGAAGGGCATCCGCTGTGTAAAACATCTGTGGGAATAGTTGGCGGTTCATTCCGCTGTGGCGACCCCTGATAAATAAGGGACTAAGCCGAAGGAAAATTATTGAATACTTCAACAGAAAGTTATTCTGCTGTCACAAAGTTAGCAAGTGGCACAATCATAACAATTTTCAATAGAGGCCCTTTAAAAAAGCACATCAATCAGAGTAGAGTAATATCAGACTAGGCCTATTGATTGTGAGAGAAAAGTTGCATTGAAATGCGTTACAAGCCTTAAAGTAATATTTAGTAAATTAGTTACTTGCTATGAAGGGGTTACAAAAATTTTCGAGTTTCTTCTGTTGAACACAATAGAAGATATTTGGAAGATAGTTGCTTACTGCTGTTTTTATTTATTTAATAGTAATTATTGTGGATGTCAACATACAGTTGAAGTCAAAATTATTTGAAATACACATTTTTTTCAAATATTTCCCAAATGATGTTATCAGAGCAATACATTTTTCTCAGTATTTCCTATAATATTTTTTCTTCTGTAGAAAGTCTTATTTGTTTTATTTTGGCTAGAATAAAAACAGTTTTTAATTTTCATAACAATTTTAAATTCAGCTGTAGTTACCAATACTTCAAACAAACTTGGCACGTATAGGATGAGTAAAATGTGGAGGGTAAACTATGCCTTTAACACAAAGATAACAATCTGAAGAGTGACAGTTTTTCATATAAGTACAGTTCGGTTTTAATCGCAGCATTTTTGTACCAATAACATGACGTATCACTGATGTAAAAAATATTTTGAAAATGTTGCTTACTGGTAGCCGTTTATATTTATTCATTAGTATTTATTCTGGATTTGAACATACAGTTGATATCAAAATTAATTTACTCATTCATTTTCCTTCAGTTTAGTTCCTTTACTCATCAGGGTCACCACAGTGGAATGAACCACCAACTTATCCAGCATATGTTTTACACTGCCAATGCTCTTCCAGCTGCAACATATTACTGGGAGACATCCATTCACACACTATGGCCAATTTAGTTTATTCAATTCGCCTATACCGCATGTCTTTGGTCTGTGGGGTGTACCTGGAGGAAACCAACTCGAACACAGTGAGAGTCTTATTTGGGTTGCGTTTGGAAGGGCATCCGCTGCATAATAACATATTCTGAATCAGTTGGCGGTTCATTCCGCTGTGGCGACCCCTGATTAATAAAGGGACTAAGCCGAAAATAAATATGAAATAGTCTTATTTGTTTTATTTCGGCTAAAATGAAAACAGTTTTTAATTTTTTATGATAAATGTAATCACAGGCTGTAGTTTCCAATAACTCGAACAAGTTTGGCACGTGCAGGATGAGTAAAAATTTGGGGTAAACAATTCCTTCAACACAAAGTTAGCAATCGCGTCAGTTTTTCTCATAAAAAAAGGCAGCTCGTTTTTAATCGCTGCACTTTCGTACCAATAACACGACATATTACTGATGTAAAAAGATGCGCATTGATCTGCATGAGTTGATCTGCATGTGTGTGTGTGTGTGTGTGTGTGTCACACTCTTATGTTCCTGTCATCCTCCCAGTCATCAGATGGTGGGCAGACTCACTCACGGCTGGGCACTCAACCGATGGCAGCTGTCCTGTAGGAAGTGCAGTTGGCACGGCTTGATCTGCGATATCTCTCCCCTTACATCGCCTTGGCATCGTGTCACGGTATAAATATGCAATACTTCTTCCACTGCACACTTTTTAGACTCTCAACTTCTCGTCCATCCAAAAAAGAAAAAAAAACCCGTGTAGAATCGTGTTAAGTCGCGGCATAATAAGGTGTTTCGTAATTGTATTAATTACAAAATCACAAGCCTCACAGAGGAGGTCCATATTGTCCGTGAGGGGATTTTGGGCGCTGAAGGGCTCGTTAGTGTCCAGCAGGGGGCGCTCTTGCCCAATCACTTTCCCATCAGTCAAGCTCCTCAAGGGACTGCCTGTGAGAGGCAGTCTGTTAGTTCTGACACACATCCGATCAAACCAGCCTGATTTCGGCGCTCAGAGACAGTAAAGCTGCCTCGGATTTAATCCTGCGATTCTGACATTTGTTGAATTACTGATGATTATGACTAGTGTATTATGTTATTATATTTTTATGTTGTATAATTAGGAGTAGGGTTAGGATGTACGATCTTATTTTATTAGCATTTGTTGGTTAGACTTTTGTTACACAAAACAATACATTATAGGCATGTAATTATGTTTTCTTCACTCCTCTTTACTGTTAGTAAACGAAGCTTAAATAATTTGGAAGAAACACACTGAACTAAATGTGACAATTTCAAGTAAAACATACCCTTTTGAAATACAGAAAAATAAATACACTGCAATCATTTTTTAAAATCATTTTTGCAGTGTTTGTCTTTATACCATATTTTTAAAACTGATTTCAACATGTATTAGTTTTATTTTTTAATTTATGCTTTTAAAACTGCTAATGTGAGGGATTTTAAGTGCATAATTACACAAATATTCCATAAAATACGTAACCCTGGTTCTTTATGTCATTTTCAAAATCTTTTTATGATTTAATATTTATTTATACAGTTGAAGTCAGAATTATTAAACCCCCTGTTAATTTTTATCCCTGATTTATGTTTAACAGAGATTTTTTTCAGCACAATTTTAAACATAATAGTTTTAATAAGTCATTTAATAACTGATTTATTTTGTCTTTGCCATGACCATGATAACAGTAAATAATATTTGACTAGATATTTTTCAAGAAACTTCTATGCAGTTTAAAGTGACATTTAAAGGCTAAACTAGGTTAATTAGGTTAACTAAGCAGGGTAATTAGACAAGTTATTGTATAACGATGGTTTGTTCTGTAGACTATCCAAAAATATAGCTTAAAGGGGCTAATAATTTTGTCCCTAAAAGTGTTTTTGAAAAATATAAAAACTTTTTTATTCTAGCCAAAATAAAACAAATAAAACTTTCCCTAGAATTTTTTTTTATCAAACATACTGTGAAAATTTCCTTGCTCTGTTAAACTTCATTTGGGAAATATTTAAAAAATAAAAAAAAAAATCAAAGGGGGGCTAATAATTCTGACTTCAACGTATTTAATAATTTGCTGGTTAAATCAGTGATGCCGCTATTTAATTAATGAATTCTTTCAAGCTTGTAGCTTTCAGATGTATAACAAAAATATTTATTATTATAAGTATTTATAATATAAAAAAAAATGTTTTTTAAATTACAAATCAGAACACCACAAAAGAAAAATGTAACATTACAGTCATCAGCAGATTTAAATAGCAAATATAAGTACACTCATAATTCTATCTTTTAAATTCATATTTTTAATAGGAAGCTCTACAATATTTTTTTGTGCATATACATTAGATTAGTAAGTACTGAAGATAATCTAGAGCTTATCTTACAAAATAACGATCCAAAAACTAGTACACAACAATGTATATGTTATAGAAAAAAAAATCAATGAAAATTTTAAAAAAGAAGGAAAGAAAAGAAAATAAAAATTTAGTTAAAATTTTGTAGGCTGCAATTTATTTTTGCAATATTTTGCTTAAATATAATAGCATCTTTTAATTTCTAAAAATGTTTGGTGACTAAAATATTATTTTATAAAAATATATTGGTTTAATAAATCTGTTGTTTTTAATATGCATATAACATGCACCAAAATATTATAAATGTTTCCTAATTTGCTTATATTCACTGAGAAATGGATAAAAATATTCATATTTTAAAATGAACTCAATTATGCTGAGCACTGAAGATAAAATATTATACAATACAGCTATATTTTAATACCCTTCTTATAATTGTTGTTTTGATAAAAAAAAAGATTCCCCATTAATATTAACATTTATATTCCCTATTAAACCTTTAGGGTCAACTAACATCCACCGCATGTACTTCCAAAATAAAACCCACCATTTACTTTCCAAAATATTTAACCAAGGCCTCCCATACAGTAGGTGCAATGGGGGGAAATTACCAGCTGATGAACCTGTTGAACCCTGCGCGCTCGGCCAGGATGTTGAGAGCCTGCTCTGCGGTAATTGAAATCCTTTGACCCGTCACCAAGGGGAAGATTTGATCATAATATAGAGCATGGTTGCAAATGAAAACAGCGCTCTTTCGCGTTCTCCCTCTCAATCTTCAACCCACCTCCAATAACACTGAGTTCATACGGATCAATCCCTCAGTTCATCCCGACCCTGAATGGGTTTAAAAATATAATATATTTAAATGTTTTTTTTTAAAGAGAGGACTGATATTAAATGAATTACTCTTAAAGTAATGGAGTCGTAATAACCTAGTGCACTCCATAGTTTTAGCATGATAAAAGCAGACGGCGAGTATTGTCGACAACAGCCCCTCTCAAGGCCGAGGCTAGTAATTCAGCGGCCGCTTTGCCACGCTGGTCGCCATGGCAACATCCTACACCGTTCGCTGAGAGTTGAAGGTACCACCCACTCTCATTGTTCACCGTTCGCCCCGGCTAATGCATATTCATAGTCACAGCGAAGCCATTACCCAAGGCTTTTATTGGTCCGTGTATCCATCAGCCGCACAATGCCATTACAAATGCTGCAATTCACCTATCTATGGCCTCTTAATTAAGAGGGACTAGATTAATAACCTCGGGCGATTTGATTAATAAAGCAACAGGAGTGTATCTGATTCGTAAAGAAGGGGGAGGTGAAAAAAGGAGGCGACTCAAGACAGGTATCAGAATGACGTTTTTTTTTTAAATCAGTTGTAAAGCAAAATATTGATGGGATCGCAGAGACGACACAAAAGCGATTTGCTCGTGAGATAATTGCTTCATCAGAAAGTGTACAGGCGTTTTTCCCTCTTTTTTAGCATGAATAAAAGATCAAGTCAGAAGCAGCTCGAGGCCTTGAAACACATCAGCCTCCTACACACACACACACTTATATATACACACACACATAAAAATGTTCACCTTAAGTTGGTCGACGGAGCTTTGGCAACAACAGAAGTACAGTGGAATAAATTAAAAACAGACTTGGCTAATGGCGCTTTTTAAATATTCTATATATATTTCTATTGATATAGATCTATCTAATTTAAGTAATAACACTGGAGCTATAATTTCAGACTTGACCAATTTACGTTGAAAATTGTGTTTAATTATGGTTAAATTAGTAAACAAGACATTAATTTATGAAATATTCACTGATTTGCTTATATAAAATACTAATTTCAATTTTTGTTTAATAAAATGAATATAAACAATCAAATAAACACACACACGCACATCTCTTGGTAAAAAATCATCAGAATATAGATATGAATCTGCTGTAGTGCTGCTTTAAATGTTTTGTTGATATAAAATACATACAATAAAATTTGTTGTATAAACCAGCATTTAAAACGAAATAAAATTAAAGTAAAACCAAAAAAATAAAAGCAATTTGTTACTTGAAATTAGCCCTAGGCAGGGACGATAACCACTTTTAAGGTTTATCGCGGTTTGGAAATGTCAAGGTAAAAAAACACTGTTCCTAAGGTATATGTAAAGGTTTTTTTTTTTTAAGTGTTTTTTCATCTATTGTAAAGAAATCTGTGTTTTTGAAACCAATGAAGACAGCAGAAGTCAATGGTTTATTTAAATTATTTAGCCTGACACGGTTATTGCTCCAAAATATTATAAATGTTTCCTAAAATATATTTTGTGCAGTGGGGAAACAAGTTGTTTTTTACTAAAATGTGAGCTTTAATCACAGCCATGATATTTTTATCCAAGGTTATCAGTAACTTATACCGGCCGATGCCTAATTAGGGCTGCACAATATATAGTTTCAGCATTGATATCGCAATGTAATCGTTCACAATAGTCACATCGCGATATACACAATGTTAAGTCTGGGTTTTAATTGATCATTTTGCAAGTGTTTTTTGAGACCTGTGTGAGGGTTTTAAAAGCATTCAGGTATAAGATATTGTAGTGTTTTTAACTTTGACAAATTAATAACAACAAATTCTATTGATTTGTTTTAGAAAAGGAAGACTATGCAGTAGGCATGGGACAATAACCATTTACAAGGTATACAGTGGTTTGGAAAAGTTAAGGTTTTCAAACAGTCAAAATTTTCTGCTATACTGTTTATAAGGTACCGGCGTGTGTAAGACTTTGACATTTACATTTTTTAGGACAACAGTATCTGCAACAGAACAGATATCCAAAGATGCAGTTTTAAATTGTAAAAATAAATCTGTGGTTTGGAAACAAATGAAGACGTCGATAATTCATTCTCATTATTTAGCCTTACATGTTTACTGCTCCAAACTATTTCAAATGTTTCTCAAAATAAAATATAGTGTGTTCAAAAAGGAAAAAAAATATTTTTTTTTTATACCCGAACATTTAAAAAGAATATTTTTTAGAGCAGTAATCACAATACAGGGTCATCATACTGTCATGCATATGCAGTATTATTTTACATTTGGTTATTCAATTACTGTATACCCAAATACAGTTTGGTGCCTCAAAAAAAAAAACAAAAAAAAAAAAAAAAACACCACAACGCTGTTTATTTAATTCATACATCTTTCTTTATTGAATTTCTGTGCTCATAGATTTTTTCTTATGTTTTATGTAGACTCTCATACAGAATCATCCCAAATCAATCTAAAATGATAAAATCTTTCCAAATAGTTATAACAAATAGAAATTGCAGAACAACAACATATTGCAGTGTTAGATTTTTTCAACATCGTGCAGCCCTACTTGAAATTAAATGTTAAATCAAATAAAGTTTATGTAAAAACGTTGCGAAACTTGGACAAAAGGTTACGATTATACTCGCTTAGTTTTTTATATCTAAATCAGCATTACACAACCTACTTTTGCATAAATTAAACTTCATAAACTGTTTTTGCTACTAAAATAAAATCCATGTAACTGAAATAAAATATATTTAAAAACCCGGACAAAATATTACGATCATTCATGTTTAGTTTTTATATCTACATCAGTATTTACACAATAAAATCTTGCATTAATTAAACTATATAAATTGTTTTTTACTACTTGAAAATAAATACATGTACCTGAAATAAAATTCATTAAAAAGAAAATATCTGCAAGGAAAAGAGTTCAAATGTTTACTTAAATTAAACTAACAAAAACTAAAATAAAAGCTTAAATCTATAATAGTGTAACTTTTGTATTTTATTTTTTGTGAAGTTCAGATTTATCTATCATTTTGAGAAAACGACCTTTAAAAATATGAACTCTAATTGAAATCTGTTGACACAAAATGACAAAAAAAAAAAGACAAAAGAAGCACTTAAAAGTCTACTTTAGTTGTTTTCTCTCCATTTATACTGATAAAAAAAATCTTTATGAAAAGCCCCAAAAATTGGTAGGTGCATGAAAAAAACGATGCTTTTTGGTTTGGTAGAAACGAAAGCCAGGTAATCAGCCGCATTGTTAAGCGGCGCGTTTCAGTGTCCAAAACATGGCTAATTATGAGCGTCAGCTACAAGCAACAATCACACACGACTCACCTGTCTAATGAAGGCGTAAACGAGCGCTTGTGGTCTCTACACCATTAGCCAAAGGGCCCGCTCGCTGAGGTAGACTGTGACTTGTTGTCAGAAAGCAGAAGAAACAACAACAAAATCACTAGTCTTCCACAGCGAATCGGGTCAGTGCTGGTGTCTGGAGAAATGGGAGTAATTTTAGCCAGATTTACTTCAATATCTGCGTTCTTCTCACTGGAAGACGGAATTGATTTACTGTCTGTGAGAATGAATATTTATTAAAAAGCTCTTGCTATATGTGTGCTTTCAGCTTCCAAGTAACCCGAGCTGAAGCTCTCCAGGGACCCCGGCCTGAATCCGGAGAAATCCGAGACTGATGGGAGCTCATAATGTGGTATTACCTGCCCTTTCCATTGAGAAGACTTTGCAGAGCCTGGAAAATGTCGCCTCTATCTGAAGGCTATACTGCGGAAACCTTGTGTCCTCGGCCCGTTCGCTCCGATGAGGCTCAAAATGAAAGGGATGATTCAGTCGACGTGCCTGTAGTTCGAATAACAGGTCTGTGCTGGAGAAAATGTCCCACAAAGAGCTTTAGGTGTGAATCACGCAACGTAGGTTTAGCGAGTGGAAACCTTCGGAAAAAAAGAAATAAGAAATGTTAGAGATTGTGAGAAAAGAAGGCAATATGGAGAATTAATCTATAGGCTTGATGATGTTCGCAGTTCTTCGCAATACTTGTCAGTGGTAAGTGAAAATATTTCATCCATAAGACATGAATATTATATTATATTATATTATATTATATTATATTATATTATATTATATTATATTATATTATATTATATAGATTAATATTAAATAGTGTATAAACCAGGATTGTTAAATAAAAGTTACATTAAATAATAAAAACTTAACGCTAACATAGGCTCATTCTGAAAATGTAGCCCTATATACGTTTCTAGAGATCGGGAATTATGCAGCCAGAAGTCTGTATGCCTGCATTTCGTCTTTAAAATGAACGCTACGAGGCGGTATGACGCTGTTCCTTTTCGTGCTTACAAGCTGACCGCTTACCTCTGTATGAACGGCTTTCCTACTGTTACCAGTTTGCTCAGTAGCTCGCCATGTACGTCGGTAGACTTGAGATGCAGAGAATAGTTGACCACAATGACGGGGTTCGAGTATGGCGTAGAACGGTTCCAGAAAGTGGGTAAGACATAAACAGAAGCCAAAAATGAAGTAATCAAGTAAATAACAGGGTGAGAATGTGGTAAAATCAGAAAACGTGGAAAAAATCAGGGAAGGCCTTTTTTTAAAATTTATTATTTTTTAAAACTGTCGATTGTTTTTGGAAAAAGTGTGTGGGCGGGTCAATTGGTGCTATTGAAAACACTATTGGTTGGGTTTAGGGAAGGAGGAGGGGTGGGTCAGTCAATCAGTCAGTCAGTCTACAGCGGCCTCTGGTGGATATATGCGAGTACGGCAGGCAAGAATGGCACTTGCGAGAGAAATTTGACATCTCAAAAAGTGTACACATCGACTTCTGATAGATATGCGAAAATGAAACTTCAAAAAAAAAAAAAAAAAAAAAAACAACCTCCTGGGACGAATATGGCGCTTTCTAGAAATGTATAGTAGTAGGTTTTCAGAATGAGCCTGGATTGAAATATGTTAATGTTTAAAACTAAAGCTGTTTAAAAACTAAATATATTTGATTAATATTATTACTTGTTTTGTTTTTTATATCTAAATCAGTATTTTGATATTAATATAAATTCTATTTCATTCAATTTTTGCTATTTGAGTTGGCAGCAATAGCCTAGACATTAAGTGCATTGACATATAGCTCCATGGTGCTCACAGTGACCTGAGCTCAATTAAAGGTGAAAAACCCCTAAAAATAATTATTTATGTTTTTTCTATTTGAAATAAAAATCTATGTTAACGGAAATAAAATATACTTAATAAAAAGTTTTATTTCAACTAGCTGCAAAGGAAATAGTTAAAATTTTCATTAACTTGGAATAAAATAACTAAAACTGAAATTAAAAATGGAATCTGTGTGGGTGTATTAAATTTATATATAAATTATAAAATTATATATATTTCGAGTTTTTTTCTTCCTTTTTAAATATTTCCCAAATGGTTTTTAACAGAGCAAGGACAATTTTACAGTATGTCTGATAAAGTTTTTTTCCTCTGGAGAAAGTCTTATTTTTTATTTCGGCGAGAATAATACAATTTTTGAATTTTTTCAGTTTTGAACAGAATTCATTAAACAGAAATTGGGGAAAAAAATAAACAGGGGTGATCATAATTCAGGGGGCTAATAATTCTGACTTCAACTGTATAATATATATATATATATATATATATATATATATATATATATATATATATATATATATATATATATATATAAACACACACTACTATATTGCACAGAGAAATATAGGTTTAAAAGTCATCATAAAAAAGTAAAAACTATTTTGTAATCTCAGAATACATTCTATTATTTGTTATCAAAAATCTTTTCCTATCATTCTTTAGTAAATATATGTTATTATATAACATCTAAAATTGTATTAATATTTTAATATTTTGTGAAATTATTATTATGCATAATAATAAATGAATTAAAGTATTATATTATTATTATTTGTATAGCTCATTTGGACAAATTTTTATTTGATGCAACCATATAAATACAGGCATCATCACTCTATAACCCCACCCACCAAACCTCATTGGTCCAAAAACCCATTAAACCAAATACCCCTCTCTTAACTTCTCATTTAGTTACGACACTTATGTGTTTCCAAGCATTAAACTACAATCCCATCAATCCAGCATCCACTGAATTACCATTAGCCACCAAGGCCGTTAGCCTTGGGTATAAAAGCTGGTCATAAACGAGAATGCACTCGGTTAAGCAAGCTCACGACTCCCACGTAACGTTGCCATTCGGGGACATAATGAAGTGATCAGTTTTAAATGACAGATCAATGTACGGGAAAAAAAGAGAGAGAGAAATAGAGCAACAGCAAAGATGAGCCAGGAAAGGTGGCCTTTTCTTATGGCTTGCACATCATTTCGCTAAAACCTCTCTCTCTTTACACACACACACACACATGCTAGACCTTTGATAGTGACATTTGAAGGAGGACAGCTGAGTGCATTTTGCTCTACCTTCCTTCTCTCTGAAAGAAACACTCTATTTCCTTTCAGTCCAAGGGGGCGGAGGGCTATAAAAAACAAAAACCACAACAAAATCCAGCCTCCACCGTCATGGATATACACTACCGGTCAAATGTTTGGGATTAGTGTGATTTAAACAAAAACAAAAAGTGTTAAAATGGCTCTTCTGCTCACCGAGGCTGCATTAATTTGATCAAAAATGCAGTAAAACTGTTCAATATTTGTACAATTTAAAATGAGTTTCTTTAATCAAATGTAGTTTATGATTTAATTTATTTCTGTGATTTAAAGCTGAATTTTCATCATCATTATTTCAGTCTTCAGCAACGTGATGCTTCAGAAATCGTTTGATGGTCAAGAAACTTTTCTTATTATTATCAGCAGTGTTTAAAACTGTTATGCTGCTTCATCTTTTTGTGGAAACTGTTTATTTCTAAACTCATCTAAACTTTATTTATAATAATAATAATAAAAACTAATTTTGTTATTCTGAACTCATTAAAGAATCCTAAACATTTCCAAGTTTCCACAAAACTAATCAACAGGAAAAAGTACTTAATAAAAACAAAAACAACAACAACAACAACAACAACAACAACAACAACAACAACAACAACAACAATAATAATAATAATAATAATAATTCCTTACATTTATATAGGGCTTTTCCTGACACTCAAAGTCCTTTATAGATTTTTGGGGGGAATCTTCTCATCCACCACCAGTGTGCAGCATCCACTTGGATGACGTGACACCAGCTGATTGGTGGAGAGCAGACAGAGTGATGTGATAGGAGGATGGTTAGGAGGCCATGATGGACAGAGGCCAGTGGGCAAATCAGGCCAGGATGACAGGGTTAAACCCCTACTCTTTTTTTGAAGGACATCTTGTGATTTTTAACGAATTTTTAATGTTTCATCCAGAAGACGGTGCTCACTGAGCAGTATAGAGTCCCCATTAATAGACAAATTACCAACCTACGTCACACGGGTTCCCGGTTGCAAAAAGAGACCCGTGGCAATGGTAAACATGTTGTGTTGTGCGGTAGGATGTCAAATTCCAAAGTCAAAAAAAAAAACAAAAAAACAAAAATTTAACATTTACCGTACACCACACTGCTTTTAATGCCAACCGCAGACGTCTTTGGCAAAAAGAGACCTGAATGAAGTGACGAGATGACCTAATTAAAAATACTCGACTCTGCAGTTTTATATCAGGTAAGCCCACGCTATGCTAAATCATACACGCTACTCGTTTTTGATTTGCAATGATTTCAGCAAAAACAGTTAAACATGGTTAATTAAACTGCGGACACTGAATACTAAGAATGAAGCGTGAAAGTGTAAGTAATTAAGGTAAAGTTGGTTTTATATTCACACATTCATTCAGTGACAACTTGTGACACTCTCCCTGTATTGTTTACCACGGCACTTTGAATATTCCGTCTGAAATAACCTGCAAGTGTGACTTAAACAACATTAACAGTTTATTTTACTGTGAACATGTTGTACTTTGATAGTCATTGGCTGCTAATATGATTTCGCTATTTACAATTCGCAAATAATACTTTCATGAAATGATATTATTAAGGAGAAAGTCTGAATGTGTAAATATAAAACTAACTTTACCTCTATGTGCAAGTTCACATACCCTGCCTTACAGGTTTAGTTTGCTGTCAGACTGCAGTTGTTTTGCTTGTTGATGATTACCCAGGCCTTGTATAGCTCCATCTTTTTTCCTTGTCTTTGGCTATGGTTTGGTTTTTAGCATTACATAGTTTTGAATCTGGTAATCATGGAACATTATTTCTTTCAAATGACAACACAGAACAAAATTCTTGGCATTCAAAGACTTGTAGCCCTTTAACTTCTCTCTTGTTAAAACACTTGGAGCTTCAATGAGATTGTATATTTGGGGCTGGATGCTTGGCCATTTCATCTTATACAATATGCATTGGGAGGGTGCTATCGCAAATGGACATGCAAGACAAACGCCGCTCACTTTAAAGTTAATTTTGCAGAATCGCTGTGCTTATCACTGGTTGACAAGCTGTTATGATAGCTGAAAGCATTATGTAAATAATATATATATAATATGTAATCAATATAACTTATTTCTATGACAACAACAAACTCTACCGCATCAGATGTCATCCACTCGCTGTAAATGCTAGCGCACCTGTTTTTTTTCTGCCACCTCCCTGCGCGGATCCTTAATGTTTACAAACATGGTAATTCGTCTACATACTGTGGCATTCGAACAAACACAGACCGCAGACCAGTGAGCACCACCTGCTGCACTCACTAACGCCACTTCCGGCAGCAATCTAGTTTTCCCTTGTGGCCTCCCATTTATGTACTGACCGGGTGCAGCCCTGCTTAGCTTCAGTGGGCGACCATGTAAGGCAGGGATGTCAAACTCAATTCCTGGAGGGTCGCAGCCTTGTACAGTTTAGTTCCAACCCTAATTAAACACGCCTGATCAAACTGTCTAATTGAGTCCTTCAGGCTTGTTTGAAACCTACAGGTAAGTGTATTGAAGTAGTGTTGGAACTAAACCGTGCTGGGCTGCGGCCCTCCAGGAACTGAGTTTGACATCCCATAATTAAGAATCGTTAATAACGACAGAGTACCAAAAACAGCTGATCATAGTAGAGCAGCAAGTCAGCATATTATAATGAGATCTGAAAGATCATGTGACACTGAAGACTGGAGATAATTCAGCTTTTAAAATACATTTTAAACTACATTCATTAAGAAAACTACCATTTAAAATTTTAATAATATAAAATATATTCATGGGGAGCACGATGGCGCAGTGGGTAGTACTCTCCCCTTATAGAAAGAAGGTCGCTGGTTCGATCCACAGCTGGGTCAGTTGGCTTTTCTCTGTGGAGTTTGCATGTTCTCCCAGTGTTGGTGTGCGTTTCCACCGGGTGCTCTGGTTTCCCCAACAAGTCCAAAGACCTGCGGTACAGGTGAATTGGGTAGGCTAAATTGTCTATAGTTTATTTGTGTGAATGGAAGTGTATGGGTATTTCCCAGCGATGAGTTGCAGCTGGAAGGTTATTTGCTACGTAAAACTTGAGCTGGATAAGTTGGTGGTTTATTCAGCTGTGGTGACCCCAGATTAACAAAGGGACCAAGCCGAAAAGAAAATGAATAAATAAATTGAAATCTATTCATAATTATTAATATAATAATATAATATACAATATAATTTATGAGATATAAAATTAAGTATTACAAATATATATATATATATATATATATATATATATATATATATATATATACACATTTAAAATAAAATATAAAAATTATTAAATATTTAAAAATTATTTAAAATATTTAATGACTATTTTTTATTAAATAAATTCAGCCAGGGTTCTCATATTTATAAACATGCCATACACACATTTCTTCCCATTTTGTGCGAATGCCATGCAATGAGAACCCTGGGCTGCATTTATTTGATCAAAAAATACAGTAAGTACCTGTAAAATTTCCCTATGAAACACAAAACTTGCTGGGGAAACATGTTCATAGCTGTAAGTAATCATATTAAACTTAAATACTGTCTAAATTGAACCACTTTAAATCGTTATATGAGCCATAATCATTAATGAATAAATAAAAATGTATTCTGGTGAACGTTCACACATTCACAAACTCAGACTCCTGGTGAGCCTTCCATCAAAGCCATGTAAAATCTCACTGATCGGCATCGTTTGACCAGTACTGTATGTACAGCGAAACGATGTCAAACTCACCTGCGCCGACCACAAAAGCATGACTGACAGGTGTTTTCGGGATGGCAGGGGAGCGTCAAAGCTAAGGTTACATCGGCCCATTCATTTTGTATAAGGCCCTGCTTGGGTTAACACGTACAAAAGAGAAAGCAACAATTGTGTCGCAGACGTCCATTGAGCGGAGACTGACAGCGCAATTCTTTAGAGCTTCATTAGAGACGTGGCCGGTCGCCGCCGCCGCCTCATACTGAGGTGATGGATTACTTTCAGAGCCCAAGCCGCACAAGGGAAATTAGCTCGGATCAACTATGGTTTTTCCCATTAAAAAAACATATTAGCCATAATAGGCTCCTCAGTTCGTATGAATAAAGTCGAGGCCTCCTTTTTTTTTATCCCCCTTCTCATTTTCTGTAAGTAGCCAAACCCGTTTCCGCAACGCACTTATACATTTACTTAAGATTCCAGAGAAGTGGGAGCAAGTGAGAAAGAAAAAAGAATGAAAGAAGAGGGGGAAAAAAAAAAAAGGTGAGAGCACCGCTCCTATTTATCTCCAGTCGGGAGTCTAGTAGGAAAAAATAATGGGCCTTACGTTGAATAGTAATCCTTTATTAAGGCCAGTTAAATTACGCTCTTCAGTTTAGGACGGTCGCCTTTCACCGGGCACAATTAGAAAAGAGAAAAAAGCTCGTTTGGTGTCCAGCCAAGAGGAGCGAGCATTCAATTCAGCTCCTGGATCACAAGAATTAAGACTAATGTCCAATTATACTGTCTAAAGATGATTCAGTGGAGTAAGAGAAATCTCTCTTTTTTTTTTTGAGAATGTGCATAGATCATAACCTCTGGGGATTCGTCATGCTTGTAAAACTTTATTACGATCATTCGTGGCAGGCGGAAATCAATTGTCTCCATTTTTTGGATTGTTGAGCATGTTATAGGGATGACAGTTTTGGACGTGGCGCGTCTCGCTAATGGAGACACCTGAAATAGCTGGTCAGGCAGAGATGACGAGATGTTCGTTTTAATAGGTAGTACGCTTTTTTTTTGCTCAACTCATGTGTGGAAGGTGTATTGGGGAAAGAAAACAATTAAAAAATGCATTAGGGCAGACGATTATGGCAGGTAATGATGTCAGTTAGCTTGGAAAAGTCTTGTCAGAGACGTGTTCGACTCACATTCAGATGTTTAAAATGAAAATGTTCCACAGCAGATGTGGAGCGCTGATAATGACTAATTGCTGAAAGAGAGAGAGAGAGGGAGAAAACGCAATTATTTTAACTACGGAAGCACCTTTTTTCCCCGTCTGAAGCGATAAATAAATCCCAACTGAGTTGCAGGTATGAATTGGTTTTTTCGATTTTCTTGAGAAAACAAAGACCTTAAGTAAACACTGAAGGTTTACATGAAAACAACAGAGAAAGGACGAGAGTGAAAATGTTTAACAAGCAATCTGTTCTTGTTCCTCAGTAAAAAAAAAAAGGACATTTTGTAAAGTAGTGGTAATGTATCCTTCAAAACATCTTGTGTGTGTGTGTCCAATCTTAACAGAAAAGGCATCCAAAATAAAAAAAAACAACTGCATCTCTCAGTATGATACACATATACAGTTGAAGTCAGAATTATTAGCCCCCCTGTTTATATTTTCCCCCAATTTCTGTCTAACGGATTTTTTCAACATTTCTAAACATAATAGTTTTAATAACTCATTTCTTATAACTGATTTATTTTATCTTTGCCATGATGACAGTAAATAATATTTTACTAGATAATTTTCAAGACACTTCTATACAGCTTAAAGTGACATTTAAAGGCTTAATTAGGTTAACTAGGCAGGTTAGGGTAATTAGGCAAGTTATTGTATAACAATGGTTTGTTCTGTAGACTATCCAAAAATATATATAACTTCAAGAGTAAAATAATTTTGTCCTTTAAATGTTTCTTAAAAAATTAAAAACTGCTTTTATTCTAGCCAGAAATAAAACGAATAAGACTTTTTCCAGAAGAAAAAATATTATCAGACATACTGTGAAAATGTCCTTGCGCTGTTAAACATCATTTGGGAAATATTTTTAAAAAAGTAAACAGAAACTAAAGGGGGCTAATAATTCTGACTTCAACTGTAGCTAGTTTTCTTGCTTGTTAGTGTGCTAACCCTAACTAGGAAACAAAGAAAATCTTTCTGATATTCTTTTTTTAATGCAATAACACCACAGTAACACCATCACGTCATCCCTCAACCCTGCCGGACACCTTCCCTAATCTGATTCCCTTCACATCCAGTGAACCCGTCCAGAGCAGAAGCACCTTACATGGCTGCTCAGTCACCCCTTCACATGATTATCTCTCTCTCTCTCTCTCTCTCTCTCTCTCTCTCTCTCTCTCTCTGCACTGAGCTGATTAGGTGGGTGACTTACAGTGACGGAGGTGACTTCCCACTTCCTACTCTCTTTCTCTTTCTGTGTGTGTCTCTTTCTCTCTCCATCTCTCTCTCTGTCTGTCTATGTTTGAGGAAGGAGTGCTGGAGTTTCTCTGGCTGATTTGCTCTGAGTTCAGAGAAAGACTGAACGCAGAGACAAAACTCAGCGCCATTCCTGCAGCTACAAATCTACGACAGAAGAAGCATTTACAGGCTACAAACGCTGTGAAAAATGTTGGCTTCCACACAATTGATTGGTGTCTGGACAACTTGAAGGAATTAGGTTAACATTAGTTTGTCATGTGCTTTCCCGTCTATTGTCTAGCACCCTCCTTGTTATCCGATTATTCGTTTATTCAGTTTATCTGTTTGCTTGTGAATTATTTCTGCTTATAACTCCCTCTTGTCTGCTGTCCTGTGCCAGTTCTTCATCTTTATTTCCAGTGTCCAGTCCTGTCCAGTCCAGCACTATTCTTCCCGGCCAGCCCAGTCAAGTTTGTTTTAGTCATGTTTTTCCCCCTCTAGGTTGATTTAGTTCCCTTTTTGTTTTATTTTTATTATTAGTAAACCCATTTGAGTTCCTGCATTTGAGTCCTCGTCTTTTCCTGAAACCCACACAACTGTAGTTTTAAGTAGAGCTAACTCAAAAAAGCTGTGCAGCAAGTTGCCTTACAGTTTTAAGTTAAGCCTGTGTTTATTTTAAAGTGTAGTTAATGTATTTACTAACACGAACGAATGACCAATGCATTCATAACCATACTTATTCATCTTTGTTGATGTCAGGTAACGAAAATAAAGCCATTTATTGTTAGTTCATGTCAACTCATGGTTCATTAATGTTAACAAGCATGAATTTGGAATTATTTTATATATATTTTTAAGGGGTTTTCACCTTTTTTATTGACAGGACAGTGGAGATGTAGAGACAGGAAAGTGTGGGGAGCAGAGATAGGGGAAGGATCAGCAAAGGACCTCGATACGGGAATCGAACTCTGGTCGCTGCGAGCACCTCGGTGCTATGCGTCGACGCACTAACCACTAGGGTATTGGCGCCGACTGAATTTGGATTTTAATAATGCAATAGTTAATGTCGAACTATGATTGATAAATATTGTTCATTATTAGTTAAGGCTAGTAAATATATCAACTACCGAAACCTTATTGTAAAGGAGTGGCCAATTATCAATACTCCTATATTAACTACATGTAATTTATTTAAAATTGTTTTGTATTTAATAATGCTAAAAAAGTTTTGTATTTATTAAATAATGTTTACAAAGAACACAGTAAAATAAAGTGTTGCCCTAATATTTACATAAATGCACTTTCTGATAATCTGATAATCATTTTCTTCGAATCCCAGTAAAATAGATTGTTTTAAAAAATAATATCAGCTGATTTGAAATGTGAAACGATGGTTAAATGAATCCCAAATTTCAGTGGCTTTGGTTACAGCAGCAGAATCTGTTTTGACCACAGCTGTTCCAGATGTAATGGTACATCGGATAATTGTTATTGTTGTAAATATGTGCAGGACGGAGTGTGGTTGTCAGTCAGTGGTGTACAGACCGATTTCTCGGTAATTAACGCGGGTAAGAGCATATGATTTACGGTAATTGCCTTGACAAGGGGGCTGAGTGAAGCTACACTTAATTACCTGAACATGCTCTCTCCCATGAGCCCAGTCAAAACCACCTTTTACCGCTTTTTCCCTTTTTATTTTACAGTGCTGAAATTGGAGAGATGTGGAGGTGGTGAATTTGCTCCGCAACCCCCCAATCTGCCTGTCAGAGGGATGCTGGATTTGGGTTGAGGTAACTGGCAGTCGTATCAGAGTGTGTGTCTGCTGTTTTTATGTTTGTCTGTGGAAATTCACCCTCTTTTAAGACGGGAACTGCATGCAGATATGCAGTCCAAAATCGTCCTTTTTAAAGAAACGCCTGCATACACGGTGTGCTACGTGTTGCGAAAACCCCTTATTCGTTTAAGATTTCCTCGGCGTACAATCAGATTACCTCAATTGTGCATCCGCCAGTTTTTATAGCAGCAAAAAAAAAATCAATTCTGCCATTTTCTAAACTGCACAATGTCGCAATGAAGTCAGATGACCTCGTGGCCATTGTGCTCAAATCACATCTGATTGTCTCTTATAGTCGCCATCGACGATTCAATACGCTGTGTGCTTCCAAACAGCCATGCATCTTTCTAATCAATGGGTAGAAATTGAATTTAACACATTTCGGTGGCATTCAAGGTGATTTAACCCTTGTGTGTGCTTGCACTTTTAACAATAGAAGAATTAGTTTGGTTCCACAAAGAATTGTGTGATCAGTTCTTAAAATATCTATTCTACAGAACCTTTTGTCCACTATAAAAAAACCTTTGAGAAAGGCAAAGGTTTCATAGATGATAAAAGTTCATTACGGAACTAATAATGATGCATTGAAAAGCCTTTATTGTTAAGATTTTATAAAATTTGCAATATTTTTACTAAATTATTCCCATGCCATTTTTGCATTACAATGCATTCTTTATTGATGGGTTGTTGGCAAGGCTTCAAAATTAAAACATTTAAAAAAATTTTTTATTAACATTTAAAATGTACATTTGCACTATTTTGGTGCTATTTATTCCAATTTGGCCTTAAAATACTCCCCTTTCCACTCTTTTTGTTTCCATTTCTACTGTATGCATGGCCTAAATTTTTTTAATAAAACCTCCATATTTGTCAATGGCCAGTGACAAATTTACCAGCTATGTTTATTTCTAAATGGCCATGAAACTCTACTTGCTCTATTTCATAAAAAAAAATAAATAAAAATGTATTACTATTATAATTGAAATAAATAATTACAATTTTTTAATAATCATTAACATTATGAAATTTGCATCATCACAAATGTGGCACTGTTTAAAGCAATACTTAAAACCTTTTTTTTTTTTTTAGATTTGCTTTAGATAATCGGTAGTGCAAAATTCAGATTTATTGTTATATTGACACTTGTGTTCTTACCATCTTATGCCAATAATGTTAAATTTTGTTTTTAATACCGTAAAGCACTTTGGGCAGCCTCCTGGTTGTAATAAGGTGCTATATAAATAAAGCTGATTGACTGACTGATTGATTAAAAAAAAAAAAAAAAAAAAAAAAAAACTTACAAAACTAATATTTAAATATTTATGTTTTTTTTGTAATTGTTTAAATCCTAAATAGAAGTTTAAAGGCCCGAGCACACCTGGACGCTTTTTGCTTGCGTTTTCCGTCGACATTTAACGCCTCGTGTGATCGTGCACACCAACACGCAAAGCGCTAGGTGCAAAAGCGTCATTAAAAAAAAAAAACGCCTCATGCTCAAACGCCTCAAAACCTTCTTCACCAATCAGGTTGGCACTTTTGTTCACGTGCACAGAGCTGCTGAAGTTACAGTTAACAGCACTCAAGCGCAAAACTGTCAATGCGAGCGCACACTGAAGAAGATGCCCAAAGGCGGTATGAACATGGAGCTGCTTATTGCTCTGTGAACAATAATCATTTCTTCATCGCTTAAGCTAGAGCTGCTACTTTAACCATCCATGCCTGTTCGAGTCACCAGTAACTTTAACAAGCGTGTCAACGTTCCCTCTTCCTCTTCTTCTGCGTTATAAGCTGGATGTCAGAAGCTTAAAGTTGTGAAGCGCCATCTAACGTCAAGCGGTGATTTTGCATACGCTTCTGCTTGACGCCAGTGCAAATCGCTTGAGTTTGAATCCGGAAATCGTCTTGTAAGACGCTGACGATAAACGCAAACGAAAAGTGTCTCGGTGTGAACGAGCCTATAGAGCTTTTAATTTTGGTGCAAAACCATGAATAGAACAAACAAAACCAACAACAGAATTAAAAAAAATAAAAAAACTTTTATATTGTCATTTTAATTAAAATCAGAACTTTTAATTTCTTATTACAAATTTTTACAGCATGTTTCAAATAACCAATGAAATCTCACGCCAATTCGTAGCTTTTTTATTTAGTGGCTAATTCGTATGATTTAATTTGTACAATTTAGTACGATTTGCTCATCACCCAATGACGGTTGGGTTTAGGGGCAGAGTTGGGTGCCTTGCCTCCTTTTAAAAAATCTTACATTTTTTTGTACGACTGAACTCGACACTAAACTGATAAAAAATAAAATACTTAAGTTTTCTTGTGAGGTCAGGCTGCAAATACACATTTTATATGAACTGTCAAGTCACTAAAAAATTCCTTGCTCTTTTAAACATCATTTGGAAAATATTTAAAAGAGAGAAAAAAAATATGTGAATGGAAACGTAGTTATTGAAATTTTTACCAGCCATGTGTATTTCTTAATGGCCTTATTAGTCTATTTCACTAAAAAAGAGATTATACAAAATGGAAAACGCATGTAATAAAATTTGATTGTTATTATTAATATTTAAGTAAATAATGAAAAATTTTTTTTTTTATTATTATTAATATTATTAACAGTCAACTTACAAATCTAATATGGTTTTATGTAATTGTTTAAAACTTAAATATGCTTTTATTTTGGCACAAAACCATGATAAAAATTTTATAAATCTCATTACAAATTTTAGTGCATGTTTCAAATACACATTTTATATTTCAAGACTTCAAGACTTCAAGACTTCAAGTCACTAAAACTGTTACCATAAGTTGCTCTTTTGTCTGTATTTATTTCTATATTATTTAAATTACAGCAGTCTTCATCATTTAATAATCACGCTAAACCATTTTGAGTTTTCAGGCATTATTAGAATTTACATATTTTTTTAAATAATTTTTAATGATTTCTTCTACCATTTGGCTCGGATTTCATACTTTATCTAATTCTGTAATTAATAAAAATAAAGAATTAGCATGTAGTAAATAGGAAATGATTTAATGCCAGAAGTAAACAACTGAAGTTTTTAAATTTCTATATTATAATTATTATTTTTAATTAAAAAAACACTTTCATTCTAGCCAAAATAAAACAAAGACTTTCTCCAGAAGAAAAAAAATATAAGCGGAAATACTGTGAAAAATGCCTTGCTCTGTTTAACATCATTTGGGAAATATTTGAAAAAGAAAAAAATAATTCACAGTTAAAATTCTGAAAATGAACACATTTTTGGTTATGATTGATACTAATGTTAAAAAAATTGTAAAAATGCATGATTTGATGCATTGTTTCCTCAACATATCAAGCCACCTTCAGCATTCCCCTGCCAAAATAGAGGATTGTTGCTTTAAAACCTAAAGAGAAGCACAGCAATAGTGAGGAGGACAGCAGCTGCATATTGACTGAAGGTTTGAAAACCATGTTAAAAACAGCATCACGGCGATGAGCGTGACGTGTGTGTCTGTGTGGGGGAAGTGCTAGCGGGGAGTTTCCTGCGGTGGACAGTAAGGAGTGCTAGCGATCAGACCGTCAGTCATGGCCCCTCGCTGTGCCCACCTCTGATGTCGAATTTCACTCTGACTTCCTTCTCCACCCCCAACCCTGAGTCTGTTTTCTGAAGCACAAACAGGTCGCTGGGCAGTTTATGGCACTGCGGCGCTCAGGCGAGATGCTTTGTGTCCCTCTATCGTGTTTTTGTGTACACTCGCACACCTGTGCCCGGCGACGGACAAAGGTCCATAGCAACGGGAGGACGGCGGGCAACTGGATACCACACCTGTTTGATCTTTAAGACCTGTCCTTGATAAGTGGCCGTCGCATGGCAACCACGGCCAATGGGTTCAACACATTGTTTCAGTAGGTAGGGGATTGGACGGGTCAAGATTTATGCCGGACTACAATTCAAAAGGACAATGTTGGAAATGATCTCAATTAAATTTTGTTTTAATTACAGATAATAAGTGATAATTGGCTGATAATAAAAAATAAATATTAAAAATGTATGTATATACAGTTTAAATAGTAGTAGTACATTTTATATAGTAGCTAATTATTAGATTAGTGTGTAAATACACACACACACACACACACACACACACACACACATACATATATACATACAAGATTATACATGTACAGTATGATAATTGTTCAGCATCACAGTTAGCAGTAATTCTTTTTTAACAATAAATAGTAATGGTAAAGAGTAAATAATACTACTTGTGTATGTATATGTATGTGTGTATGTATGCATGTATGCGTGTATGCAATAGTGACTGATACTGATATTGTACACAATTTTCATAGATACAGTATATATACACAGTATGTGGGTGTGCATGTGTAAAAAAAGTTACTATTATTTGAACTTTTAATGTTCTAATATAATATTAAAATTCAAAAGGACAATGTTAGATTTGATCTCAATTAAAATTTGTTTTCATTTGAATTAGGGCTGTATGATAAATGGAAATCGAATTGCAATTTGAAACGTTGCGATTAGTTAAATTGCAAGAGGCTGCAATATAAAATTTATATCCATATATATATATATTTATATATATATATATATATATATATATATATATATATATATATATATATATATATATATATATATATATATATATATATATATATATATATATATAAAATTTCATTTTCCCTACCCAAAGCAAATCAGTGATGGCTGACTGTGTGTTATAGTCTTACCAGCCAACTGAGTAAGCGCACTTTCGTTCTGCCCAATCTGAATTGCGCAACTGAACTACGTCCACAAAAAAAAATAGCTGACAAAAGTGCTGACAAGTAGGATGATGGCGTCTTTGTTTCAGATGCATTAATAGACGAATTAAATAAAAAAAACAGCATTATTATAGGGTAATATATAATAGGGTAATATATATATATATAATATATAGCAGTAATATGAGAATATTTTGATTTCAAAGTCACAGACACAGAACAGGTAATTTCTCAGAGCTATTGCAGATTTGTTGCCATGGCTTACAGATTACTGAGCTGGAACTTGACTAAAAAAATTGTAATCGTAAATCAAATCACAATCCCAATATCTGTCAAAAAAATTAAAAATAATATATATATATATATATATATATATTTTTTATGTTTTCCTGAAAAGACACAGCCCTATTTTAAATACATTAAGGCTAATAAATGTAATAAGTGATAATTGGTTGATAAAAATTATGTATAAAGTTTAAATAGTAGTACAGTTAACACAGCAGATTAGTGCACACACACACACACACACACACACACACACATATATATATATATATATATATATATATATATATATATATATATATATATATATATATATATATATATATATATATATATATATATATATATATATATATATATATGAAGATCTGATGATGCTTCAGCAGATTCCACTGTATTACACTAATATCGCTTCGAAATATCAACACTAACAAGAGAAGCTCGAAAGGTCCCTGTATAAATACAGTATAAAACTTAAATAATCATTTTGATTTTTTGTTACGTATCACAGTTAACAGTGTAATTCATTTTTAGAATAAATAATAGTGCTTTTGAATGAAAAAGATAGTGCTGATACTGATTTTGTACATAATTTTGTACATAATTTTTTATACTGTGTGTGTGTGTGCGTATGTGTGTGTGTGTGTATATATGTGTGTGTGTGTGTGTGTGTGTGTGTATATATATATATATATATATATATATATATATATATATATATATAAAAAACGTACACGTATATACGTAATGTACAGTATGTATTAGGGCTGCACAGCATATCATTTAAGCAATGTGATCATTCGTAATAGTCACGTCGCAGGATATGCAATGTTGAGTTTGTATTATAATTCATCATTTGCATGCGTTTTTGAAGCCTGCGACTATGAGTTGCACTGTTTGTACACTTTAATAATGATACATTTTTATTATTCAATTACTGTACCTGAATAATGTTAGACTCTGAGAACATTGAAACACTGTTTATTTCAATTTTTTCTCTATTGTATTTATCTATGCCTGTGGATTGTTTATTAGATTTTATGCTGGTGGACACCCACTAAAGAATGAATCTAAAAACATACATTTACAATTTTTTTTTTCTTTACAAATAGAGATATTAGATCATCTGGTGAAATTGTATTCATATTGCAAAATATATTGCAGAATAACAATTTCGTGCAGCTCTAGTATGTATACATGTATGTGTGTGTGTGTTGTTATCATTTTTAATTGTAATATTTTATCTGTGGTTTTAATATTCAATACAGGCCGATACCAAATCAAGTACAAATACACTTATCAGTATTGGAACTACACTTAAATCTCAATTTTGTTGATAAAATAAGGAACAAATACTCACCCACAACCACCGGCAGATGTTGTCAATGCTCTTCTCCCCACAGTTATTCAGCGCAGACCTGAAAGGAAACGGAGGGATTGTCATGCTTGCATAATGGATAAATGCACATATCGACTCGCATCCGTGGTAGATGTTTATCTGTAATTAAAACGAACAGAAAATACATACAGCGATATCTCTTCCGAGACGTGCTCTGATTTGCACAGCATACATGCGCCATCTCGAACCCTGCTGTGCACAATCTCAGTCCTGCTCACTTCCTGCTTTGTAATTCAATTGCACGGCCTAACAGAGGAAAGCAGAGCTTCTTAGCCTACGTACCCTTGGGATCCACGAGCTTAGCTCTCCGTGGAAGCGAATGACACAGTGGACCATGAATAAGTATTGGTTTTAAAACCGGAAAACATTTGCATTCGAAACGAGAGGGTCAGAAACATGAGGAGATTAGGCTTCAATGAAGGTTTTTGGAGAATGAAGTTATTTATTTTATAAATTATTTTATATTTCTTTTAAGCAACTATTTTTTCAACAATGCAATCTCATGGCAATTCCTAAATCTGTCAATATTGTGCTGGATCAATGGTTGATTTGCATAAAATTGTCACCTATACAGTTGAAGTCAGAATTATTAGCCCCCCCCCTGTTTATTTTTTACCCATTTTCTGTTTAACAGAGATTTTTTTTCAACACATTTCTAATCATAATAGTTTCAATAACTTATTTCTAATAACTGATTTATTTTATCTTTGCCATGATGACATTAAATAAAATTTTACCAGATATTTTTCAAGACACTAATAAAAATTCTGGAGCAAATAATTCTGATTTCAACTGTATATTATTTACACATTTTTGTACAATCTGCTTACACCTCATTTGTGCTTAGAGGAGAGAATTGATGTTTTTTGGTTATAAAAATTGTACATTTTCATATGAATTGGATTGTATGACTTCATATGATTTCGAAGTTTGCCAAAACGTTAAAAAAAATAAATAACATAATCTGTCAGACTGGCTTAAAATCGACTAAATTATGTTAAAAAATAAATTAATTATGTTATGTTTAAAAATAAAATAAGTTGATAATGTTTTTAAACCGTAGTTAATCAGTTTTACAAAATTAAAATGGATTTTCATTAATTTTAATATATTTTAAATGAATTTAATTTATAGGCATTTTAATTATACAATTAGCAATGGTTCAAACAATTTTTTTGTAATTAATATTTTAAGTAACTTTTATTACAAAAACAATATTTTAATCAAACAATGTCTGCTAAATATTTAATTAATAAAAAGTTAAACTGCTAGCTAAAATGTATTTTTTTTACTGTTACTTTGATATATTTTAGATTAATACTGTGCATAAGTTATTTGATTATAAAGTCAGAAACAATTTAAAGGTTTTTATTTATAATATTAATTAAATTAATAACTTGTACAAGTCATTTGATTAAATATTTTTTATGTTTAAATACCTTTTGTGTGTGTATATATATATATATATATATATATATATATATATATATATATATATATATATATATATATATATATATATATATATATATATAAAATCATTTACACTGAAAAAAAAAAAATTATTACTATACTGAATAAAAATTTTGCTTGGGAAAGAAAGAAGTTCTCAGAAATAAGTAAATCTCTACCCTTCTCCTCTTCTTGTACCAGTGGATGTGTTTTGCGGCCTCTTGGCCTGCGGTCTCCCATTGGACAGCTGCTCCACATCCACCCTCACATCCCCCCACCGCTAGACTGTCACTGGCACTGCCTGATTCACACTTCAAACACAGCCACAAATGGCCATCGCTCATTTGAGATTCTCTCACGTTTTGATGTCCAAACTACTCTCTGAAAAAAAAAAAAAACATGCATCGCCTTCTTCAAGGTTAGAGGCCAACGTGAAAACGGCTACGTTAAAAGGCCCTTGAGGTCCTGATGATGCTTCAGCAGATTCCACAGTATTACACTAATATCGCTCCGAAATATCAACACTAACAAGAGGAGCCCGAAAGGTCTCTGAAGATCCAATCCAATTCAGAGAATTGTTCAAATGCACAGTGCTGCGAACTCAAACACTGTCTAGGAGGAACCTGCTACCACTGGGGAGCTGTGCAAGCGGAGGCTCTTTTAGGATTTATATGTATTTGCACAGCTGTTATTTGATATTGGATTTGGGGGAGTGCTGTAACACTAGGGGAGTTGTAACTCTGTCAGTTTAAGCGATTAGAAAATGCCCTGAAATCACTATCGTACTCGACCACCATCATCTTGATTGAAAGCGTGCAGGTTTTACAGAACAGTCAAATGTGGAACCAAATGCTTTGTAATCTGTGATTAAGTAATTAAGGTGGCTATTTAAATGTTTAATGTTCACGTTCATCTTAAGGAGAGACACTGCTGACAAAAATTGAGATTTTAGGCATTTATTTTATTGCTTTTTTAGCCTAATCGAAAGAAAAGACATGCGTTTCTTTGAATCACTCATTATCCATTTGTATCTGTAGATTTCAATTACAATATGCTATTTTTTCTCCTTATAATGGGTTTTTACACTTGCAATGAATTAATAATCTTCACTGGTTGTAATAATCTAGGCGACGCAGAGGCGCAGTGGGTAGCATGTTCGCCTTACAGCAAGAAGGTCGCTGGTTCGATCCTCGGCTCAGTTGGCGTTTCTGTGTGGAGTTTGCATGTTCTCCCTGCGTTCGTGTGGGTTTCCTCCGGGTGCTCCGGTTTTCCCCACAGTCCAAAGACATGTGGTACAGGTGAATTGGGAAGGCTAAATTGTCCGTTGTGTGTGTGTGTATGTTTCCTAGAGATTTTTTGCGGCTGGAAGGGCATCCGCTGCGTAAAAACTTGCTGGATAAGTTGGCGGTTCATTCTGCTGTGGGAACCCCAGATTAATAAAGGGACTAAACCGACAAGAAAATGAATGAATGAATGAGTTGTATTAATCTATACTGAGGGATACAAAACTCAAACATGATATGTCTGATTATATTCAATTTATTCTCTATGAAATTATTTTCGGTATATTTCCATAACCCTCTTTGAGAAAAAAAAAATTGATTTCTAATATGAAAAAAAAAACAAAATTTTGAAGCTGACATACAGCGTTTCATTTATTGATTTAATTAATCAACCAACCAACCAGGGAGGTATGGTAATAACTATTAATATACACATGCTTCTTAAACATGAAATAATACACTGTTTTCAGAGCATGGCATGTGTATTTCTGTATGCCATTTGATATGCAGTTTTAATTACATTTGTGCCATATGGTCACCATTTTTCAGTTTTCTGCTAATGCTACTATCCTGTAGTACTATCCTGTGGAAAAAGCAATATTTGCTTCTAACCAAAATGTGTCAGTTAAGTAATAACTGTAGGCTTACATTTCTAACCAACAGATACGATGATATTTAAACCCTGAAACGAGTCATGATTAAAGAAAACACAGTGTTACAGATGTTTAAACACATTTACAGTTTGTCTTGATCCTTTTAAATGGAATCACTGATTAAAAACATCCATAAGCGTTTAGTTTAGTGTCTCAGGTCACGAGTGAAAAGTCAACACTTTGTATTTTCCTTTGACCAACTCCAGTATTTAGGTAACCAAATTGAAACGTGTCATGCGTAAAGAAAACACCGTGTTACAGATGTTTAAACATATTTACAGTTAGTCTGACACTTTAAATGGACTTTACCTGACTAAAAACATCGATAAGCGTTTAGTTTAGTGTATCAGGTCAAGGTGAAAAGGCAACACATCGTATTTTACTCCGACCTACTCCAGTATTTTGGTAACCAAGCTGCATCTAATTGCATTAATTGCGCATATCCTCTTGTTTGAACACCTGCTCAGAACGATTTTTCTTCTTCTTCTTTTTGCTTGCGACACGAACCGAACCATTTGGGCTGCCATTTCTGGAAGTGTTTTTCCATGTAAATGTGTCATCTCGACGCTCGCAGACAACCTGTCACCTCCTCCTGCTCGCGCGCGCGTCCACAGCGACCGCACGTGATCAATGAGTTGTGATAAAACAGCGAGGGGTTATCGATAACTTCGCTGTTTGTCATCTACCAATGTTATATGTGTGAGTTTTTGCCAATTTACGAGCCACTGAACTTGTTTAGTTCGGTTTAAATCAAGCTTTATTTGCATGACAAAGATTTTTGTTTACATTTAGGTTCGTATGTCAGGCTGAGGTGTGTAACACGTTGTTGAAACGTAAGTAACTTGTTTTTTAAGGTAAAACGTTAATATGATATTCCGAATTGCAAATTATACAACCTAAAGTAGTATTAAAATTGAAAACTTTAGTTTAATTATGTAAAATGATGCCAGGAGTGTTGTTGTTACAATCTCTGTAACCTTAATAGTAACCCCCAATGTGAACGACAGTACTTGAACATACTTGACGAAAATAGCTAGTTTTAAACATTTTTTGTTTTGAAGAAGCTAATAAAATGCATTAAATATATGCTGAATTAATATAAATTGTGCATTCATCATGTTAAAGTGAAGGTACAACTATACCTATCTGTTCAGCCAGTACATTTTTAGTTTAAGATCAAGTTGAATATATCATACCTGCAGATTTCCTACCTGTAAATTTGTCCTCATTAAGGAAAACACTCTTATATTCTATTGTGCCCTTGTTACGTTCCTTAGTAATAAATCTAGCATTATATGTGTAGTTACACTGTAACACAGTTTAAAAAAAAGGTGTAGACACCCATACAAAGACTGATGCTATATAAAATATAATTACCAACTGGTTAAAACGATGGTGTTACAACTCTCCTGTCTCTCCTACACACATAATGTATGTCTATAAATCAGATAGGACCTCACGGGGACCAACTGTAATTACATACAGCATACTTAATTTAATTTCCTGCCAGATAACGTCATGTATTTATTATATTTGTAATGAAAAGTGGTTATCAACACTGCACTGAACATCCCTGCGTTCGGTTTATCTGTGCATCATCGAGAGACAACAACGCAATCGTTTTTAAGGATCTTGCAATATGCACTTTGAACGCGTCAGCATCTAACAGGTGGTTGAGAACATCTGTTCAGTGCTTCAGAGGTTCGTCACTAAGCCCCACGCAAGAAATAATTCATTCTGACTAGATTAACCAGCCTACAGCTCAGTCTAACTAATGTTCATGTAAGGGAGGGGGAAAAAAAGCTTTTTGGACTTTTTTTTTCATTGTGTGCTCAACAAAACCCATTTACATTTGGTTTTAGAGAGTAAATAATGTCTCACTACTTAAAAAAGGGAGAGGAACGATTATTATTTGGTTTTTAGTTAGTAGGTTGGAATATTCTAGCATTTTGGTGCACTAAATAGCACCTTGATCCACAGTGCTCAGCATATACAAGTAAACCCCCCACAAATCTCTCATTTACATCAATGTTTTCTATAGGTTGCTTTACAATATTATATTTGTGCATATACATTAGTTTAGTCAGTACTTAAGCCAAATATGAAGCTAATCTAACTAAATAACTTGCAATAATGGTTTAAAAATAAGTAGCCCAAATTGATATGTTTGGGAAAAATATAAAATGTATATATATTTTTTTAAAATAGCAAAAAAATCAAGAGAAACAAAATATATATATGATTTTTTTGAAATTTTGTAGTTTGTAATTGTTTTGCAATATTTTGCATGAATTTAATGTATTATCTTTAAATTTCTAAGGATGTTCGGTGAGTAAATAGTATTATTTTAATAAATATATCAGTTTAATAAATCTGCTTCGTTCAAATGCACCAATATATATTAACCATATTCACTGAAAAATGGATAAAATATTAATTTTTAATCAAAATGGAGGCGTACTCATATGTGCTAAGCACTGTATATACACCAGTAATTATATACCTTCACCAACTAAAAGCTAACACTTGAGGGTCAAACTGCGATTTGCTGAGGGAGGCTTTAACACGAGTTGCTTCTGCTACCAAATAAATCATTCATTTGCTAAATTGTCCCCGGGGCTGATCCCGTGCTGTTGGAAATGATTGCCATTGACTCGCTCGTTGTGTGCGGTGACACTGGGAGCTGTCCAACACTGTGGTGCTGAAATTGATTGAAGAGCAGACGCCTAGCACATATCCGGCGGAAGCTAATTATATGCGCCCTTTTCCTCGCATATCTTTCTGCGAGTGGGCATTTGAACACGTTGTTTTCAAGAGTTCATCCACCTCCTTGCTGCATTTGTTTTGCATTCTGCTTCAGAAAAGTGACATAAGATGGGCTTTTTTGAAGCAAAAAATAGCATTTTTGTTTACTATATATACAGTGCTCAGAATAATAGAGTATTTTTATCCATTTCTCAGTGAATATAGGCAATGTTTTTGGTTAATTTAAACAAAACAGATTTATTAAACTGATATATTTATTAAAATCATATTTTAATCACCAATCATATTTAAAAAAAACTGAACGATAAAAAAAATTCAAGCAAAATATTGCAAAACAATTACAACCTACAAAACTTCAACTAAATTGTTCAGTTTATTTGTTTCTCTTCATTTTTTCACAAAAATTTGCATTTAATATTTTTCTACAACATATAAATTTAGGTGTACTACTTTTTGGTAATTTATTTTCTTAGATAAGTTCCAGATTTGGCTTCAGTACTGACTAATCTAATGTATATGTAAAAATATAATATTGTATAGCTTCGTATTTGTGAGGGGTGTATATATATGTGTTTATATATGTAGTTTGCAGATGCTTTAAGGGCTTTAGTGTGTATTTGTGTGTGCTGTAAGCGATAAAAAATACAACAGTATTGGGAAAACAAATGATTTTTGCATCTATCGAGCTGTAGAAGAAACTGATGTAGGATTTTATTTAAAAGCACTTTGGTAGTCAATTTCAAATGAAAAAAAAAATAAATAAAAGCATTAAAAATTTATTTATTTTTGTTTATACTGCAAGAAAAAAAAGCTGAAATTATTTCTATTTGATCCATCCTTAAATATAATGGGAGTTTTCACTTAGAAATGGCAAGAAAAGGACACAATTGCAGATAAAAATAGTATTTTTAAGTTGAAAAACTGAACACACATACACTGTAAACATGACAATTCTACCGTTCTTCTAGCTCTCAACCTATTTTCCTGTTTCTATGGAGAAAAAAAAAAGACAAAAATGGTGACCTCGGTGTCTATTCATTTTCATTCTACAAAGCAAGAAGCGCTGAAATCTAACAGAGACTGTCAGTCCTTTTCTCCACATTTTGTGTTCCACACAAGACACACAGTCGACACAAGAGCGAACAAACGACCAGATATCCCTATAAGCAAGCCATCCCCCCCTCCATCCCCTCAGCATACTGAACGAGATCTCCACACACACACACACACACACACTGACACAAGCCCACCTGGAGATGTGCGAATTCACATCTTCCTTCCTCCCCCCTCCTCGAGGGCTGGAGTTCAGCCAGGAGAGCATGTCACTTCATTGCATTAAATTGCCACCGGAATACATCGGAGCTAAACGTTGAGGAAAGGCCACCAGGACCACCTCTATATGATTAGAAAGATGAGGATGTCGAGGACTGCTCCGATATTGGATTTGCCAAGGATAACTATAATAAACAGCTCTCCAAATCTAATTGTAGTCATTCGCTCAACACACCAGCTGGGGAATTACGGATCTCCAAGGAGCTCCTCTCCCTAAAATCAATAGAAGTTTTGCAAAAAAAAAAAAAAAAGCATATTGACTTGGGGAGGGACAGAGAGATTATTTTGATGGAATGAGAGATTTAGAAATTATGAAAAACACCGTCGTTTTGGATCATGAGGATGTTTTTTTTTTTTCTCAAATGGATAAAAATAAGAGGAGGGTCATGATTCGTGGTGCATTCATCCCCCAAATCCTGTGAAATTACATCTAAGGCACTTGGAGGAGATGTGCTGATGCTCTTGTCACCTGTTGATCAGGATCATCAGCACTTAGATGCAACTTTCCCTACAACACACACACATACACACACACACACACACACATGCACACATTTAATTTAGTATGATCAAAAGCATTCGGAGCTGACATCGCGACCTGTGCGTTTTTATATTCTACACACATCTATTTATGTATTTATTTATTTATTTTTTTAATGTTAGCAATTCCAATCTAGTAGCTGTTCAATAAAAATATAACAGATTTAATGAAGAAACAGCACATAAATCCGAACGCGCAAGGGCGTTGTTTGCTAAAAAAAATTAATTACAACCAAAATAAAATCTCATTTGAACTCCATCCTCACCACTTTGTTTTGACTCGACACCGTCTTTGCTAAACCTTTCGAAAAAGCTGTTTTTCAGTGACCGAGAGAGTCGAAATGAAGGATGTCTTACGTGCGTTTGCGGAGGACGCTTCGCTGGAGATGACAGCCCAGTCTTCTTCTCGCCATGTGCCGTAACAAAAGCATCCCATGCATCCGACGCCTGTCCCTTTAAAGCCTTGCTGCATCCCTGCAGGTGGCCTGTCAATTTAGCCGATCCGACTGACGTCACCGCGGGGCTGGCGAAAGATGTAAGTCGATTTTCATAATAAAAGTCACTCGAGGTTTTGGTTTACATTGCTGGAGGGAGAGAGAGGGAGAGACAGAGGGAGAGTCATTAGATCGAAAAGGGTTTGGTCGTTTAAGATTGTTTAGGATTATTTACGTGACTGGATTTGATGGTTTAGAGGGTCTTTGGAGGTTTGTTGTGATCAGCTGAATGTGCATGGGTTCATTGTAAAATCAGTCTGCAGACAAGTCTGAGCTCTGTAAAAATACAGATAGCATGAGGTAAAATATAAAGGAAATGAGAGCATTTCTAATTTATGGAATACGATGTATATAGTTAAAATCTGTATTTGTATATTATTACAGTTAAACAAAACAGATCATTATATTTTATTATTTTTTAATTATTAAATTATATATATATATATATATATATATATATATATATATATATATATATATATATATATATATATATATATATATATATATATATATATATATATATAATGGGATTAATGATTTAATAATTAAAAATATTAAAATATCCTAAACTGTATCTGTATTTTTAACTATTAAACAAATGATTTTATATATTTTTATATTAAAATATGGTAAGAATAATAATTTAATGATTAAAAATAATAAAATATCCTGAGCTGTTTTCTGTACATAATTTCCAGTTAAAGAAAACAGCTCAGGATATTTTAATATTTTTATTTATTAAATTATTTAAAATATATATATTTTTTTATAAAAATATAGTAAGAACAATAATTCAATAACTAATTTAGACTAGAGCTGTTTTCCGTACATAATTATCAGTTAAAGAAAACAGCTCAGGATATTTTATTATTTTAATATATATATATATATATATATATATATATATATATATATATATATATATATATATATATATATATATATATATATATATATATATATATATATATATATATATATATGTGTGTGTGTGTGTGTGTGTGTGTGTGTGTGTGTGTGTGTATGTGTGTGTGTAATAATATGTATATGTAAGAATAATGATCAAAAATAAGTATATCAGTATATCAATATTAGTTTATAATTAAATTAATATTCTTACTACACTTTTAATATAAAAAAATTATATAATAAATAATTTATAGTTAATAATAATCAAATATCCTGGGCTTTTTTTAAACTGGTGATTTATTTAATTATTACATAAATTATTCAATTATTTATTGTATGTATGTATTGAATGAATATGCATATAAAAATAGAATAAGAATTATGTTTATTATTAATAATATATAGAGTAGAATAATATATAAATATATATTAATATTTATTATTAGTACTTGTTTTAGATTTATTATTATTTTTTTCTATTATTATTATTGCAAGTAATTATTACACAACATTTCTTTATTGTTACCGTATCTTTCTCACAATGTGTTTATCTCAATATAAATGACAAAAGACAAAATTTTTTATACATTCATTAATTTATTTTTTTGTCAGTTTAGTCCCTTTATTAATCCGGGGTCGCCACAGCGGAATGAACCGCCAACTTATCCAGTAAGTTTTTACACAGCGGATGCCCTTCCAGCCGCAACCCTTCTCTGGGAAACGTCCACATACACACATTCATACACTACGGACAATTTAGCCTACCCAATTCACCTGTACCACATGTCTTTGGACTGAGGGGGAAACCGGAGCACTCGGAGGAAACCCACGCGAAGGCAGGGAGAACATGCAAACTCCACACAGAAACACCAACTGAGCCGAGGTTCGAACCAGAGACCTTTTTGCTGTGAGGTGACAGCACTACCTACTGCGCCACTGCCTCGCCCACTAAATTTTTATTTTGATTATTTTTTGTAAATTTAATAAATAAACAATAAATACATTTGTATAATCTGTAAATGCTTTAATAATGACTTGCTGACTTCATAAAAAGAAATGAATTCATTTTCATGGATGATCTTTTATAAATACACAATTGTAATTAGATAGATAGATAGATAGATAGATAGATAGATAGATAGATAGATAGATAGATAGATAGATAGATAGATAGATAGATAGATAGATGGATAGATGGATGGATGGATGGATGGATGGATGGATGGATGGATGGATGGATGGATAGATATGGTTGAGTAGGCTGAATAATTTTAATTTCATTTTTAGTGTTAAATGTAATTACATTGTTAAATGTTAAGTTTAATGTTCAGTGTTAAATGTACATTTTTATATTTAAAATATAGTAAGAATAATAATTGACTAATTAAAAATATGAAGATATCCTGAGCTATATCTGTACACTATTAAGAGTTAAAGAAAACAGCTCAGGATATTTTAATACATAATTTAATAATTAAAAATAATAAAATATCCTGTTTTCTTTTGCTGGTAATTATGTACAGATACAGCTCAGACTTTTTTATTATTTTTAATGAAAAAATGATTTAATGTATACATTTTAAATTAAAATATAGTAAGAATAATAATCATTAGTAGTACTTGTTGTTGATTTATTATTATGTATAACATTATAGCAAGTAAGGACGGCACAACATTTCTGTATTGTTACCATATATTTCTCACAGTGTATTTATCTCAATATAACTGACAGAAAACTGAAGTTTGTTTAGATTCATGTTTGTAAATTTAATCAATAAACAATAAAAGATAGATAGATAGATAGATAGATAGATAGATAGATAGATAGATAGATAGATAGATAGATAGATAGATAGATAGATAGATAGATAGATAGATAGATAGATAGATAGATAGATAGATAGATAGATAGATAGATATGGTTGAGTAGGCTGAATAATTTTAATTTCATTTTTAGTGTTAAATGTAATTACATTGTTAAATGTGAGTTAAGTTAAATTTAACTGTTAAATTAGTTTAATTTATATATCAAAATGAGCTAAAATAAATAAAAAACAAATGTTAAACTAGCTCAAAATCAACATTGATGTACCTCAAACTAAACTAACATGCAAAATAATGTACAGAAATCTACCTGACACACATGTGCAAGGCTACTTAAAACCAGCAAAACCAGCTGTCGGCCGTTTGAACCTCTTCCCACCGCATACCAGCCGCATAAATCTTAATGATTACTCGGAATTGATTCTTTATTCGACGGCTTGTTTATTTGTTTGCTTGTTTGGCTGATTAGCTCACCACCATAAATAGATGACACAACATCAGCAAGCCAGGAAGACTGCGAAGGTTAAAAAACACGCAATTAATGTTTGTAATGTAAAGTGGCCTCCTACACACAGCATGATTTCGATGCACGCTGCGTGTCAGCTGGCATCGTGTTTTTCCCTGGCATCTGTACATTTGTTTAGTCACAACCACAATATATATATGGATATTCAGTTTGTGCACGTTGAATAAAACACAGCAGGCTATACATGTTGGCGACATGCTTTCGGTTAATGCACATTTAATCATATCTGCCCTGGTGTATTCCTATCCGATACACCCCAATCTAGGTCTCAGAGCCAGTGATCAGGGGATACGAATCTTGTGCTAAAACACACACATATACACAGTGCCCTGTTATACACTCCTAATAATAAAGGAGCTTTTCACTGCGGACAATTTGGGGTTCCCTAATGTAATAATGGCTCCTAAAATAATCATATTTCTCAGTGTGAAGGGTATTTCAATAATCTTAGAAGCTTTTTGTATTATGCACAGCATTTTCGTGCCATGGAAATTAAAATTGGATGTTAAAAGTTGATGCCAATATAGAGCTTTAAAAAAAAGTGTATATTATTCACTTTATTCTGCTACAAGGAAGAAATCTTCTTTATGTTGTTGTTTTTAGATTTCTGATTCATTTTTCCTATTGGGGGTAATTAATAGGAATACAATTAGCTGAAAATGGTCAAACTACTATCTCTACGCTGTAAATAAATGCTGGATGCCTTAAATTTTTAAGCTGACTAAAATTAATTTGAACTTAAATTATATTAAACTCACTTAAATCCATATATTATTAATAACAGGAAGTAATTTCAGTGAACTGGATAAAGACAAGCCGACCTACTTTGACAGATTGGACACAGGCTGAATCAGATATATACAGTTGAAGTCAGAATTATTGTCCCCCTGAATTATTAGCCCCTCTGTTTAGTTTTTCCCCAATTTCTGTTTCAGCGAAGAGAAGGTTTTTTCAACACATTTATTAATAAAATAGTTTTAATAACTCATTTTAAAAAAATGATGTAATTTATCTTAGCCATGAAAACAGTAAACAATATTTTACTAGATATTTTTCAAGATACTTCTATACAGCCTAAAGTGATATTTAAAGGCTTAACTAGGTTAATTAGACAGGTTAAGGCAATTTGGCAATTTGTTGTATAATCATAGTTTGTTCTGTAGACAATAAAAAAAAAGTCCTTAAGGGGCTAAAAATTTTGACCTTCAAATGTTTTTTTTAATTTTTTTTATTAAAAACTGTTTTTATTGTAGCTGAAATAAAACAAATAAGACTTTCTCCAGAAGAAAAAACATTTTCAGACATACTGTAAAAAATTCCTTGCTCTGTTAAACATCATTTGGGAAATATTTAAAATAGAAAAAAAAATCAAATGGGGGCTAATAATTCTGGCTTCAACTGTATTTGAGAAAATGACTGCAGATCTGCAGTTAAAATCAGACATTATCCAACAGACCTGGGCATTAATCGAAACATATTTACTTGGTTTTTGAAATGCTGTCAGGGGCTTTGTTGTAGTTATTGTGTTTATATTGGAGTTTATTTATTTATTTATTTATTTATAAATATTTTAAGCTGTTACTATTGTTATTTATATTTGATTATTATTTATGTAATTGTGTATTTATTTTTTTGTAAAAGTAAACATTCTAAGTAAATGTTTTGTGTATTTCACACTGTAAAACCCCAAAAGTTAAGGTAACTTAAACCATTTGAGGAAATCGATTCCAACAAACCATTTAAGTTCAAAACTTATCCAAATAAGTACTGTGAACTTAATCCATTTGAGTAAATGAAGCAATTTGAGCACAGTAAAACCCAATAATTAAAGAGGACTCAAACCAACTGAGGACTGAAAAACTCAATAAGTTAAGTCAACTTCAATGCAACAAACCATTTGAGTTAAACTAATCTATATGAGTACTGTGAACTTACTCCATTTAAGTTGAAGCAATGAGGTAAATTAACTCATTACTTTCAACTCTGAGTTTAAAATTCTTTTCAAATGAGTAGAATTAACTTTCAGTTAGGTTGGAGTTAACTACACTCATTTCATTCGATAAAGTTGACTGTTGGGTTTTACAGTATGTTTATTAAAAACTTTAATAAAAACACAGGTAAAAAATTAACTTCAGCTTAAGTAACTCATAAAATTAAGTTAGAACATGATTCACTTGGTTCGATAAGTTAAAATGAACTAAAAACATGTCTTGACTTACTGATCATAGAATTTTTTACAGTGTGTTTATGACACCAAGGACCAATAAAAATAATGCAATAAGAAAATACCCTTATGACAAGCAGTATAACAAGCTGTACAGTTTAAAATCAATAGATGTAAATGAGACAGAAAGTGTTAGGTCAACATTGGCTGTGTCCGCTTGTAAACTGTAAAAAAAATGTTTAGTTGAATCAAATGAACTTTTCTAGTCATCTCAACAGCAATCAAACAGACTTAAAATCAAGTTAAACGCTGTATACTGTAACTTAAATAAATGAAGCCAAAGGTTGATTAGCTTAACATTAAAAAAAAATATTTGTTGTCTTGACTTTTTGTCATTATTTTTTTTACAGTGTACATGAAAGAGTAAGAGCAATATTATAAACATTTAAACAATTGCATGTGTTATGCGTTAAATTGAGCTAAGACAACACAATTCTTGAGTTGGGACAACTTAATTGTTTTATGTTTAATCCACTTAAATCTGTCAAAACTAGTAAGTGAACTTAACTCCTTCATGTTGCCTGAAAACAAATTGATTTGTTGAACCCACACTGTAAAAAAAAGTTGACTAATCTTAAAATTAAGGCAACAAACTTCAGGACAGTTTTGAGTTTATTCAACTTAAATTGAGTCAAGTGAAGTATTGGGTTGAGAGTTGAGTCAACTCAAAAATGTCCGGAAGTGTTTTTACTTAAAATTTTAAATTGAGTCAACTTTGTTTTTTACAGTGTAAATTGCAGTATACATTTTGTATGATTTAGTCAAAATATTAATCAGTTCGTTGAATTAAATAATATCTATTTTAATCATGTTGGCCCTTTTGTCGTAAAAATGCTATATTTTACAAATGCTAGCTTCACCTTGTGGTCAAAAATTATTTTTAACTGTTTAAAAGGACTAATTGCTTTTGATATGTTAGGATAGATTACTTTATTTGACCAGATTTGTTTTGCAGTCAAGAGTCCTCTTTCGTGCCACACAAAAACGTACATATAACAACAAATGGGCATCATAACAGCATAAGACATTAGACGTACAAAGTCTTCAAGTGTCCAGTCCTCTCCCAAAAAATACAAATAAAATGAGTAGTACAAATAAACTATCTCTTCTGTATGTTAAATAAACAACAGAAATGGCAAAAAATATTCCTGATAGTTCAAACCATATAAAACGATCAGATATGATGATTACATGACAAGTTCTGCGTAATGTCATAGTCTTGATTGTTTCTTTAGACCAGGGGTGGCCTAACTTTCTCTTACAAAGGGCCAAAGTATCAATTGTAGCGTTTTATAATGGACTTATTATAGTAAAAACATTTTTTCACTAAATAGACCGTTTTGTGCAATGGAAATTAATGTTAGACATAATTCTAACCATATATGTAAGTGCATTGGATTACATGCATTTATATATATATATATATATATATATATATATATATATATATATATATATATATATATATATATATATATATATATATATATATATATATATATATACAAATCATCATATGCATTAAATAAGCCACAGATCCTACACTGTAAAAATATATGATCAAAAGTCCTGACAGCATATGTTTTTAGGTCATTGTAACTTGATAAACTAAATAAATCATGTTCCAACTTAGTTTTATTTGTTACTCAAGCTGTTTTAAGTCAGTTTAACATAATATAAGTTCAATGGACCCATAATGTTAACTTGATTCAGCTTAAAAATGTAAGGCAACCAGGATTTTTTTACAGTTCAAACAAAGCTATACAGCAAAAATGTAAAATTACAGAAGGAAGAGCACTTTTGGTTGAAGAAGAACCACGTTTCAGTGAACATTTCACTTTTTTCCATGAAGAACCTTTTCCCATTATACAGACATTAGAAATTAATGTAATATTATTTTTTGATTGCATGTAAATTTGATTGAATTAAAAGCATTTATATGAATGTAAATCAGGCTTTAAGATTAATGTTTGACATCTCAGTCACTGCTATATCTCAGTATCTGCTATAATGACCTCAAATTTGAAGCCTAATGACTTGATAATATGAATGTGCATTACAGTAAGTGAAGCACTCTTAAAATAAGGGCTTTTGGAAATCACGTTAAAGGTTCTTCACAGAAATATGAATTATTTCATAGATGTGAAATGCATTTAACTTTCATCGCATGATTCAGCGCTCAACATACTTTGAAAATGAACATTTTTATTTAATTTCTCAGTTAACATAGGCTATATATTTTGGTTTATTTGAACAAAACAGATTTATTAAACTGACAAATTTATTAAAATTATATTTTAGTCAATAAACATCTTTAGAAATAGAAAATGCATGTGAAATATTAAAAAAAATAACAAACTACAGTTTTTTAATACAATTTTTTTTTGTTTCTTCTGAATTTTGCTCTATTTAAAATGTTTTATTTAATATTTTTCTAATTAACATAAATTATTTAGTTAGATTAGCTTCAGATTTGGCTTCAGTGCTGACTAATCTAACATAGATGCACAAATATAGTATTGTAAAGCTTCCTATAGAAAATATTCATCTAAAGGAGGGATTTGTAAGGGGTGTACTCATATATGTCTATAATATGGATGCAAATCAGGATTTAAGACGAATGTTTGACACCTCAGGCACCACCTTTATCTGCTATATAATAACCTGAAATTCGCCCATGTCTTAAAATTACACAATGTTCATGAACCATTCTGTCCTATTGGAGGCTTTGATTAAGTTTGGTCAATGTGCACTAGAGCCCTGCGTGAAGCAAATGGGTTGCAGGATTTTTTTTTTTTTGGCTTACTGTTCCCATTTCAAGTGGCTTTAGCAGAAGAGACATGCACATAAAATAATCCCTCAGGTCCTATTTGAGCAAATAATTACAGTCCTTATGCAAAGAGTCATTCGTTAAATGTAAAACAGAGACATTTTTATGTCATTCGCTGTGATTTAATCGACTGAATTCAGTCTGAGTTAATGATCTGCTTCCGATTAGTGTGTGTTTTTACTTGTTTCTAATAGCTGATTCGCCGCACATTGTCGAAACATTAAATAAAAAAAGCAGCGTGAAGCCATTCTCCGGAGGTTTCTTTTTAGCCAACTATTTGTTTGCGTATAATTAAGCAAATATAATATGCATCACTTACTGTAACATTTATTTACTCATTAATATTTAAATTTGGTTTGCTGCAAAAATCTGGGGTGGTTTTGCTTCTAGCCAGATTCACACACACACACACACACACACACACACACACACACACACACACACACACACACACACACACACACACACACACACACACACACACACACAAACGCTGGGCTGGTTTTTATACATCAAGCGGCTTTGTCTTTTATTTTGATTCATTTTTATATGCGGCTAAATGTAATGTGTTGAGCTTCAGTGCTGTAAATGTATGTAAAAAAACAGATGTTAAACTTTTAAAAATTAATATTTATATGAAGACACATTTTTTTTCAATTAGAATGTGTCTGGCTTGGCATCATCTTTCTAATTTAAAACAATAGTATGATGAATCACACTTTTTTTTATCACGACTGTCAGAAGACACCCACTAAAATTCCATTGGGTGCAACAATAGTTTATGTATTAAAAAGAATTCAGGCATATTTGGTTTAGGAATCATCGTTTTAGATATCCTTCAAACCACTTTTAAATGTAGCATTACACTGTTTAAAATGCTGGCGTCCACATAATTGATTTGTTTTAGTACAACATGAATAAATTAAGTTATTCATTCATTTTCCTTCGACTTAATCCATTGTTAATTAGGGGTCGCTATAGTGGAATAAACCGTCAGAAGTGCCTAAACCAATTGCCTTAAAAGCAACAAGTTGACTTTACAAAAATAATTTAAGTAAACCCAACTTGCAACTGTTAAGTTGACTTAATTGTTAGAATCATACAAATTTAACATTTTTTAAAGAATATATATAAGTAAACTAATCACTATTTCCTTTTCCAAAGTTGGGTTGCGGCTGGAAGGGCATCCGCTGCAAAAAAACTTGCTGGATAAGTTGGCGGTTCATTCTGCTGTGGCGACCCCGGGAGTAAGCCGACAAGAAAATGTATGAATGAATAAATAATCACTATTTCCAATACTTCTTTATCATATTTGTTTTTTCCCGCAGCTTTTCTATATTTAGCGAAATGACAGTAACTAAAATTAATCTGCTCTTGCAGACGCCAGTGTGTTTTCTAAATTCAATGCAGGCTAATTGTAGATTTTATAGACCTAATGAAGCACTGAATATGTAATATTGTAATAATTACAGTAATCATTTGAAAACATATGTGCTAAAGTAGTCTCACACTTTAAAAAGGGACCAGTTGACTTTAAAAAAGTTAGTAAAATTAGCATTGTTATAAAATTATGTTAATTTAACAGTTCCAATTTACAATGGATTTACTTAAGCCCAATCCCTATTCTATTTTTGTATATATATATAAATATAGAATATTGTAGAACTGCTGTACAGGAGTTATTATTATGGATTATAGATCACGAAATTTAGTGTTTTTTATTTTTATATTTATTTTTTTAAAGCATGACGGTAAAACACGTACACGGTTATGAATATATCAAAACATATGTTTGTTTGTTGTAAAAATTCGTAATAATGACAAAAAATACTAATTTGTGGATCCCCTTACTTCCACGTGTAACTATCTGTCGTTGTGGCTGGTGTATTCAGGGAATTCTTTTTTACCGCTTGGTTAAGAGTGTGGTCCTGAAAAATCTTCATTCAAATGGATATTCACCCCTTCCCCTTAGCCCTATGCCTTCAAGCTAAAGAGAATTGGGACACCCCTACCCCTTTACGTGAACACGCAAAACGAGGGGTAGGGGTAAGGGGAAAGACTAAGGAGTAGAATTGGGATTGGGCCTTACATTATCTTTGTAAAGTCAACTTGTTGCCTTCAAGGCAAATGGTTTACTTGTTTTAAGATACTAATCACTTTTTACAGTGACACCCATGTGAACGCAGGGAGAACATGCAAACTCCACACAAAAATGCCAACTGACTGGGACCTAACCTAATGACCTTCTTGCTGTGAGGCAAGACCACTGAGCCACCGTGTTCGTTTAGAAACAAAACAGACAACATACTTTTATTCATTGTGCTTTACATTTAAAAATAACATTTGCCGTTTGTTCTAACTACTTAAAATAATTCGAAACAGCACAATTCTTGAGTTTTCTGCGGGTGAAACAACTTAATTGTTTTGTGTTCAATCCACTTAAATTTGTAAAAAATTTAACTTAATTAATTTGTGTTGGGACAACATGAAGAAATTGTGTAGAAGCTAACATTTTTACAGTGTACACTAAAACAATGACCTTTGCCATTTGTTAAAATAACTTATTTAAAATGAGCTGAAACAACACTATACTTGTGTATTTTAGGGAACAACTTAATTGTTTTATGTTCAATCTAGGACTCGGCCGATAAACATTATTATATTGAATCGCAATAAAATATATGTCGATAACAATAATAAGCTCTGGACTTTTTTACTCAATATTGATCTACAAGCCAATCATACAGCAGAAACAGGCAACAATGGGTTGTGTGTTGATGTTAGAGATGCACCGAATGTTTGGCCGCCAAACATTATAGACCACAGAAAACAGGTTAGCTATTTAATGAAACTTCTCATTTGTGGCTTTTAGTCATTGTTGGCATACTCTTTTAAATTCAGTAGCATTAACAACTGATATCGAAAAAAATAATATATACATATATATGTCTTTTACATATTGAACAATTATGATATATATATATATATATATATATATATATATATATATATATATATATATATATATATATATCATAATTGTTCAATATGTAAAAGACTTAATCGAGATTGCATTTTTGAAATATCGCCCAGTCATAGTTCAGTTCACTTAAACTTGTAAAAACTAAAAAGCTAACTGAATTCCTTCATGTCAATTCCTTTAAATCTATTGTGTGGAACTCAACATTTAGAGTGTGTATATATTGTATATAAACCAATTTGGGGAATTTAATTTGATGCAAAGATCTCGTTTTTGACCTAAGGCGTTGACTTTCACCATTTAACTCTCTAACCAAAAATTAAAAGAAAATGTGATTTTAATAAAATGTCACTCATCTGAAGCCCAAACTGAATTCATACTGTCTTTTAGGATGTGACAGAGATCCAGGATGCTGATTTTCCGAGCTCATTAAATGGACACCTAATGACCATTTGTCCTCAGTAAGTGAGATCGATGTGAGTCCTCGGTGTGTGCCGAGGAAGTGAAGATCTTACGCAATTGGAGAAGACACTGATGAGTCCACAGAGGAGGTGCCCCGGTTTCTTGCTTCGACTTTATTTAAATACTAGTCTGTACTTGTTTACCAAAGGGGGGGATATGTAGTACCAGTAATTGACAGAAAAGTCCTATGGCGTTGCACAGAGGCAAACACTTTACATTTTTGGCTGAAAATTCACCTTTTTGAGATCAAAATTGGTGGGGTTATATGACAGATTCGGTCATATTTTTGATGTAGCAGTAATTTTCCTGTGAATTTTGTGGTTTTAAATATTGAATTTACTTAATTTTATGTGACATCATACTCTAAAAAAATAGGTTTGCTGTTTGTTCAAACTAATTATTTAAATTGAGCTGAAACAACACAATTATGTTTTTTTAAGGCAGTCATCTCTAATTGTTTTATTTTACATTTAAATTTGTAAAAACTAATGAGTTAACTTAAGTCTTTCAAGTTGTCCCAACACAAATTGATTGTGTGGAATTTTTTTGCAATGTAGGATGTGAGTGTTACTGTCAGCAAACACTTACATCAAGGTATAATAGTTTTGGTATTAACTGAACATACGTTGCATATCAGTAAGATTACCATAAATGTGTAATTTGATTACTGGCTACAAATTTTGTTATGGAATTTTCAATCAGTAACTAATTATAAACATTTTTGAGATCAAAATTGGTCATGTATGAGATTGACACAGTAGATCTAATGAGAAAATGTAGATTCTTAATTCTTTTTTAGAGTTGGGTAGTAATGGATTATATGCAGTCAAAAAATATTTATTTTTACTTGTTCAAACTACTTATTTAAAACGAGCTAAAACAACACAATTCTTGAGATTTCATTGGGACAACTTATTTATTTTTTTTTAAGTTCAATGCACATAAATTAGTTAAAAGTGTCAAGTTAACTTAATCGATTTGTGTTGGGACAACATGAATGAATTATGTGGAACCCTGCATTTTTTACAGTGTATAATCTGGATTATGTAATCAGGTTACAGAAATCATGTTTTTGTAATTGGCGTAAACTACTTTTTAAAATACTAATAATAAGACTACTATCAGTTTTTTATGGATAAAATTATATAGACATTATGTATATTAAATTCATTAGATTTTTCACGCTTTTTGTTGACAGTAGAGTAGTTATATGATAGATCCGGTCATATTTTAGATATAGCAGTAATTATTCTGTGAATTTAATGTTTTTCAGTATTGAAATTACTTAATTTTAAGTAACACTCTAATAAACACATTTGCTGTTTGTTCAAAGTACTTATTTAAAATGAGCTGAAATAACACAATTCTTGGGTTTTTTAGGGGGGAAACTTAATTGGGTCACACTTTACAATAAGGTTCATTAGTTAATGTTAAGTAATACAATTACTAACATGAACAAACAATGAACAATACATTTACTACAGTATTTATTCATGTTAGTAAACCTTAGCTAATGGAAATACAGTAGTTCATTGTTAGTTCATGTTAACTTATAGTGCATTAACTAATGTTAACAAGCATGGACTTGGATGTTAATAATGCATTAGTAAATGTTCAATTATGATTAATAAATGCTGTACAAGTGTTGTTCATGATTAGTTCATGTTAGTAAATGCATTAACTAATGAACCTTATTGTAAAGTGTTACCCTTAATTGTTTCATGTTCCTCCTTGACGCGTTAACTTAATTCCTTGAAGTTGTCCCAACAGCAAACACTTACACCAAGGTATATTAGTTTTAGGATCATGAAGTATTAACTGCACATACGTTGCATATCAGTAAGATTACCTTAAGTGTGTAATTTAATTACTGACGACAAATTTTCTCATGTAATTTGTAATCAGTGACTGATTACAAACTTTTTGAGATCAAAATTGGTCATGTATGAGATTCACATACAGTAGATCTAATGAAAATTTTTTATTTTTTAGAGTTGGGTAGTAATAAATTATATGTAATCTAGATTATGTAATCAGTGCCTTTGTAATTAGAGTACTTTTTAAAATACTCATAATCAGACTAGGGCAACGCGGTGGCACAGTAAGTAGCACATTCGCCTGGTTCGAGCTTCAGTTGGCATTTATGTGTGTAGTTTGCATGTTCTCCCCATGTTGGCGTGGGTTTCCTCGAGGTGCTCCAGTTTCCCCCACAAGTCCGAAGACATGTGGTCCTGGTGAATTGGGTATAGGCTAAATTGGGTAGTATATGTGTGTGAATGAATGTGTATGGATGTTTCCCAGTGATGGGTTGCGGCTGGAAGGTCATCAGCTGTGTAAAACGTGCTGGATAAGCTAGTGGTTCATTCCCCTGTGGCAACCCTGAATTAATAAAGGGACTGAGCTGAAAAAAAAATGAATGAATGAATAATCAGACTACTATTAGTTTTTATGGATTACAGTACATGATGCTATATTGACAATGGAAGTAAATTCTCCCCAATCATTTGCGTTTACGCCTTTATGTTTTTGTTATAAACCCGTCACATTTATTTATCACATTTTTGTCGACGGAGAGGGGTTATATGACAGATTTGGTCACATTTTTAGATGTAATATTTGACGTAGCAGTAATTCTCCTGTGAAATTTGTGTTTCCAATATTGAATTTACTTAAATAACTATTTTAAAATCATAAGATGATACTATAAGCAAACACTAACAGCAAGGTATACTAGTTTTAGTTTTATGAAGCATTTTATCAATAAAATTACGCTACCGCAAATGTGTAATTTAATTACTTACCACAAATTTTGTCATATAACTTGCAATCTGATTACAATTTATAAGTAATCTACCAAGCCGAGTTTTCTTTTATACATAACACAGAAGAGATTAATGTAATCCTTGAATTTACATAGGTAATTGTAGGCTAGAACGTATTGTTTCAACAAGTACAGCGTTCTTTATGCATCACTTTGAAAACTATGTCTATAAAGGGTAATGTTGTTTAAATTCTGAGATGTGAAAGAGTGAAGAGAAAGAGGGCAAGCAGCCTGCGGTTTAGCTTAGCATTGCCATCTAATTAGCCTGTATTGTTTTAGTCTCTGCATATCATTTCATCTTTTACAACACGAGGTTTAGGCTGAATGAATTCGGTCTTAATTTTGGCAAAGGGTTGCATAAATTTGAGTTTTCAGTTTTGTGACTGTTTTGGACTTGCAATGTAAGAGAAAACTATACAACACAAAACTAACTCGTTTTAGCCTGCTTAAAATGCATACAACTTTTTATCAATAACCTGTTAGAATTAGTTTAAAAGGCAGATTCAGATATTCCTAAAGGTAAATTACAAATGAGCATGTTGTGCTTGATGTCTCAGTCTGAGGGTGCTTTTACACTTGTGAATCGATTCAGTTGTTCCGAAACAGAGATTACAATTGTTACATTGTTGCTCTTTGCTTTTGGAGCGGTTCGCTTTCACACTGCAAAGTTTCAAAACGGACCAAACTCTCCTCACATTGGTCAGAGTGTCAGGGTTTATTTTGCAGCGTCCCGCTAAGCTGTCAGGAGAGGTGGTGGTTTGGTGGTGATTGACAGGGTGTGCGCGCGCAACGTGTCTGAGGAGAGACGCGGTGGGGAGGGGTGAGAAGGGTGCCCGACGATGCCTATTTGAGTACCGGGAGGGAGACGCAAGATTACCGGGAGATCATCACTCGTTTGCGGGCATCCGGAGACTCGCGAAACTTCCCGCCCTACTCATAATTCTCTCTTCATATAGCCGTAAGCCTATTACATATCCATAAAACACTGTGATATAACCGCGCTCGGATCGGATCGCTTTCTCACTGCAATCGAACTGCTCCAGGGTTCGTTTCAATCGAGCCGAGACCACCTCATTCAAGCGATCTCAGAGCGATTACTTTGGCGCGGAACAGAGCGCGATTGCCCTGTTCACATATGCCAAACGAACCGCGCTAACTGGTCAATCGAGACACGTTCCGAAACAAAAGTGTACACTTTTACACCAGGGCTGGTTTTACTACTCAGGAATCAATTTTGTGTTTAATAGACATCTAATAGACATCTAAATGTAAATAGCTTGGCTAAACTTGGGCTGTCAGTAAAAATTTAATAGACATATAAGAAGAGGCCAAAACTAGACTAGTCGTCAAATAGACATATTAGACAGACTTTATATGTGCAGTCATTAATTTTTGTTTATTTGATGACTAGTCTAGTTTTGGTCTATTCTTAGATGTCTATTATATTTTCACTGACAGCCCAAATTTAGCCTTGTTTTAACCAAGACGACTATGTTTAGACGTCTATTAGACATCTATTTATGGAGCCAGATCAGTCTCAAAAATAATACATTTCCAAAATATAATTTATACATCCACAACACAAATCAAATTTCCAAAATCTAATACACAAATCCAATTTGTAATTTCAAAACGTGATTCGTAAATACACATATCTAATATATATATATCGCAATTTCAAAATGTAATTCATAGATACACAAATACAAATTTGTGAATTAAAAACGTCATTTATAAATAACCAAATCCAATTTCTGAATTCAAAACGCAATTTGGAAATACACAAATCCAATTTGTGAATTAAAAAATGTGATTCATAAATACCCAAATTGAATTTATAAATTCAAAATGTGATTCATAAATACCCAAATTGAATTAATGAATTCAAAACGTGATTCATAAATACACAAATACAATTTGCGAATTAAAAATGTGATTCATAAATACCCAAATCCAATAAATGAATTCAAAACATGATTCATAAATACACAAATCCAATTCATAATTCAAAACATGATTCATAAATACACAAATTCAATTCGAAATTCAAAATGTGATTCATAAATATATAAATCTAATCCATGAATTCAAAACGTGATGCACAAATACCCAAATCCATTTCGTAAATTCAAAATGTAATTCGTAAATACACAAATCCAATTCGTAAATTCAAAACACGATTCATAAATTGTAAAATCAAAACTCGTTTTATGAATACATAAATCCAATTCGTAAATTCAAAATGCGATTCATCAATACACGAATTCAATTTGTAAATTCAAAACACGATTCATGAATACACAAATCCAATTCGTAAATTCAAAAATACACACAAAATCTAATTTATTTGGCGAATTGTATGTTGAATTTATAAATTGTGTTTTGAATTTCAAATTGAATTTCGTACATATGAATTGTGCTGTGCTTGTATGAATTTGATTTTGTAAACGTTATATTTTTGAGACTGATCTGGCTCCATATCTATTAGACATCTTTTAAAATTAAAAAATGCTTGCTGGGTATACATGCAGTTTTCTCACCTTTCCCCCATACTTGTTTGAATCCCTGTTTATTTATTATCATGCCATACATCCAGATGAATGCAACAGAACCGTGCACTTTCCTCCAAACACCCAAGTAACATTTAGTTAGTCATATTCCCCCTGGCTGAATTGAACCTCGTTTTCCTGTTAAATTTAACACATTCTTGTTTTAGTCCCCGAAACCTTTGTGAGCTCAATAAGATGGACCAATTTTAAATGCCAGAATCTCCTTCACAATAATAAATGGGATTAAAGTGCTGTCGATGCGCAACAAAGAAATTGGGAAATTATGTTTTTACCTTAGCATGAATTTTATCCACTTAGGAGACGGCAGCTGCAAGGAAGCGCAGACAGCCATTTTACATTTCCATAATTTGGTTGGAAGGAAAAAAAGCCACAAGAGGTGTATTTTCAGGCACAAATGTGCTATTTGTCCCCCCCATTGTGTTCCCAGCACTATTCCAGTGTACTCCGGGACTGAAAATGTTTGCTTCATCATGTTGTTTTGTGAGGCCTTTGTGCGTTTCCGTGCCGTTCTACTGTACATTATCAGACATTTGCATGATTGTTTTCGTATTTCAGCACTGTTTCTTTGACCTTTTCTTTGGCACTAGGCTGCTTGTGTGACACAGGTCATCTTGTCATTCATGTCTGCTTGAATTTTGGATGCTTATCCTGCACGTGTGATCACTGATTCGAAATACACGCTTTTTGAGAGTGTTTGTAAACAAAACCATTCGATCTTAAAGACGAGACGGAGCACTTAACAAAGAGCATGTCCGAAGGGCACGAGTGTTTGGAGATTTGTGTTCTTCATAATCGCTATTAATTTGTATTTTTGCTGTCACACCACACAGATGACATGTGGGTAATTAGCAGCAAATTAAGAGGGTATTTATCATGGAGATTGCAATCAATGAATTAAAACCAATAATCTGGATATGCACAAATTGGCATTTGATATACAATGTAATTGTTGAAGCGCATGCATGGAAAACCAGGAACAATTTGAGATCCAATTTGTTATCCGGGAGGGAAGTGCACTCTTAAAAATCTCTTACAAAGTCTCAGATCTCACAGCTGCGCAATATGCCTCGTTTTATTATACATTTATAATAAAAATAATATATGATGTAATAGTTTATACATAAAATATATAAAGTTTAAATGTGATACTTGTATATTTTACTGCTGAATACTGTGTAGAGTTTGTATGTGTGTGTGTGTGTGTATGTATATATATATATATATATATATATACATACACACACACACACACACACACACACACACACACACACACACATACACACACACACTCACACACAAAAGTTCTGTCCTGTTCTCGAATCTGATTGGCTGATAACAGTGTGATATTCTGCAGTAACAGCACTTGTACAGCCACCTTTGTGTATTACTCCGCCCACATAGAGTGACAGCAGATCAATAATCTCACTACAGTTTGACAAATATTGCAGCTATTGGACAACATAATGTACTTTTGAGGCTTTTTAAGTCAAGAATGTAGTCGTTTAGACTGCAATTTTGCAGTTTATTTATAAGGCTAGTGCCTATTCAAAATATTTATAATTTCTAAAGGGACAGCGCACTGGCGTCCATTAGCCAAAGACGGTTGACGTTGTCTATCCACAAGATGGCGCCAGGACTGCATAATAAGCCCTTGCTTAGATGATTGAAACGATTTCGAACTACAGCTGATCAAATCATTAAGTGATATTCTAAGTCGATCTTTTTCTTTTGTATGTTGTAGTGCTGTATTTTTACAGTTACTTGCATAACAGGAATGTGTGTTGTGTTGGCAGAAAGAAGAAATGCCCGCATGTGTTTAACGTTTTTCCATACCACAAACACAACAGCAATCTGGTAATGATTGCGTTGCTTTTTCAGGGTTAATTATTGTGATATCCCGATTACAACAGAGAAATACTGTAGACTGTAACACTATAAGAAGATATCTCTGTAGACTGATGGCATTTCATGTCAAGTTCAGCCTTATAATCTTCAAATGTCAGCAAAATCACCTGTTTTGTCTTCACTTATACATTACGCTTGAGAATCATTCAAACACTAGCTTTAAAGTGACGTTGGTGAACGTTGGAAAGTAAGAGCTGCAGATGTGAATGAACGACGGAAGAAATTAGTTCCTAATATAAAAGGTTTTTAGATACTCCGTGTTTGATTTTCTTTTTCATTAACACGATATACAGCCATATCGCACTGCTACAAGTGTGATATTACTTAAGTATCACACTCATAGCAGTGCGTTATGGCTGTATATCAGCACTGATGGGCTTTGGCTCGAGTGCCCTAGTGCCCCACCAGTGCCAATATACGACTATATTGCACTGCTACGAGGGTGATATTGCATTTATACCACCGCATAACAAATTGACTGCATAATCGTGTGTATAAAAATGAAAATCAAACACTGAGTTTGTACAAGAAGCTACTAGAAGTTACACGGCTGCAATAAATGCATAATGCAATAAATAAATGAAAATCAAATGGTTTTGATCTTTGGTTTCATTCTATAATACTGGACTTATTTTTCTACGAAGGTTTGAACTTTAAAGAGAAAAGTGTAAAAATGTTAATGCCTGTCTGAGAAAAGTGTATAATGTGTGTAGTGAGGGGTTTTACAGCCTTAACACATCTTTAATAATTGTAAAAAAATAAATAAAGCTGACTACTTTGCAGATTTCGCCTATTGCAGATTATTCTTTGAACGTAACTTCCACAAATAATGAGGGACCACTGTGTGTGTATATATATATATATATATATATATACACACACACACACACACACACACACACACACACAGTGGTCCCTCATTATTTGTGGAAGTTACGTTCAAAGAATAATATATATGCACATATAGACACACACACACACACACATATATATATATATATATATATATATATATATATATATATATATATATATATATGTGATATAGGATATTTTTATAGAGAGACGTAACATTTATATGTATTTCAGTTATTGTTTTTTACATTAATACTTTCTTTTACATTTTCTTCATTACTTTCTGTATACATTTGTGCAATATTAATATATTCTGGATATTTTATGTAATAATACTAGCAAGAAAAATTAGAAGAACATAATAAATTTGTAGCATTATACTTATATAATACTACATATATACACACAAATATAACATACAAACATTAAAAATAGAATGTTATTACATAAAATCTCAGTTTTAAACTAAAAATGTAAAAGTTGTTACATAAAGTATTACTTTTCAGCTAAAAAAAAATCATATATGCCTGTACATACAATGTTGGTTTTATTTTGTTGTCAACTCTACTACAAACAGTGTGTTCAAACCTGTGCATCCTGACCTAAAACTGAGCTTAAAACTGAATGTATTTATAGCCTTTATACATATCCACAATCCTTCATTTATATCCTCTAATTGGAGGGGAAATCTCCTGATTTTCCGGGTCAGCATGGGCGAGGGCTGTTTCTATTATTCATTAAAGAGATCTTCGGTTGCCGGTGCCCCTAATCTACCTGCGGCCCAGCAGCGCAGTGATAAGCGTCAGGTTACCTGCCAGGCCGAGGCACAGGCGGTTCAAAAGTCACACTGACAGATGTCCGTATCGCTGTTATGCAAACCTGTACAGCACGATTCCTTGTTTAGCTAAGCGGCCCATAAGTAATTCATTGTATTTAGCGAGAAGCAGCATCTGTTCTGCAGCCCCTGCGAGGAAACCCCGATTACCTGGCAGAAGGTGCAGTATTTCCAGGTATAACCATGCTAAATAATTAGCTAATGATCCCAGCAATGGAGACTGTTCGTAGATTTTATGTGATGTCACATTTGTTGGAATGAACAGCGATTTGTTGTATTTATGATGAGACAGGCTGAATTATTTTATGTTGCATTATAGGGTTAGCATGTTATATGGAGCCAGATCCGTCTCAAAAATAATACGTTTACAAAATATAATTTATACATCCAAAACTCAATTCACATTTACAAAATCCAATACACAAATCCAAATCGTAAATTCAAAACGCGATTCATAAATACACAAATCCAATTCATAAATTCAAAACGCGATTTATAAATACACAAATCCAATTCGTAAATTTAAAACACGATTTTATAAATACACAAATCCAATTCATAAATTCAAAACGTGATTCATAAATACACAAATCCAATTCGTAAATTCAAAACGCGATTCATAAATACACAAATCCAATTCGTAAATTTAAAACACAATTCATTAATACACAAATCCAATTCGTAAATTCAAAACAAGGTTCATAGATACACAAATTCAATTCATAAATTCAAAACACAATTCATAAATACACAAATCTGTTACAGGTGGTTGCTGTCCAACAAAGTCATAGCTCATTACCGTAAGGCTGACCCAATTTCATATCTCCTCGACATCCACAATGCGACAAGTTTTAAGAATTGTATAGTTTTAGTTTTCGTTTTACAAAATCAGTCAATTGCAGTGCAGTTAATTATTTTTCATGCTATGTTATTGCTGTGCTATTGTTTGCAATCAAAACAGTTGACCAGTGCCTGACCACCTGTCCACATGAACACGGCTTTTTTTAAAACCACACTTTTTTTCTACATGGAGTATCGGGTGACTGAAACCGAAACTTTCTAAAAAAGTGTTGTTGTGTGGACACTATAACTGGAATTTTCGTCTCATGACTTCAATATTCACTTCGTTTTCTCCTTTCTGATTGACCAAAATGGCCCAGCGTGCCAAACACGGAGACGTGAATGAGGCAAATTTAGCTGGTTAGTGGCAAGCATAATGTGTATTCCACATTGTTTGACCGTGGTATGGTTATCAGCCTCTGTTCTCACATTTGCATTGACTTGTATGCAATTTACTCGCGAAATATACGTCATTCCCCATTTGGTGTAAATTTATCTAAATTTATCTAAATTTATCTATTCATCTATTGCTTTGACGTGTCCTTTATTTGCATTACAGTGCGTTTTTTGTGTTTCAGTTTGGAGAAAGATTTTATTTTAAAACATGGTGAAAACTCTGTTTATAAAAATACCTGTTTATGTTTGGACAGGGTCTAATGGGTTTACATATCTAAACTGCAATGCAGTCAACAATGTAACTAAAAGAGTAATACCCCATGTCTTATTTACATTTGAATTGTTTACTTCAAGTATGACTTTTGCTAAACTAAGATAATCAAAATAAAAAAAGTTTACACTAGCAGTTTTGGTCCATACCCAGATTCGTTTGACGTCAGTATAGAGTACGTTTAGCTAGTTTGAAGGTTGTTGTCTGAACTCAGATACGCACCCGTGAATTGTACTCGAATCTGCCTGAAAGAGGTGGTCTAGGGTATGGTTCGTGCAAAATTTGGTTCAGTTCACTTCTGATATGGATGCAATCATACCAAAAAACGGAAGTGAACCGCCAACTGTACAACAAACTTTAGTTCATTTGTGGGTGTCTGTGGATCACCTACCTTGGCGGCAAACAGGACTGACCCATTGCAAACAGTGATAATGTCTGCTTGCCACCACCAAAAACGACCTTGCAAACATTGCCTGATGTTCTGAAGGTTTTTAATATTTTTTGCAGCAAATAGATAAAAATGGCTCTGTATTTTGGTTTTAATAACAAAATCAAAAGTTACAATAAAAGCAGAACAACTGTGATATGCGGACGTCTTCATTTTGGCGCTTTGCTTTTGTGGCCGTTACCTAGCAAAACCTGTACACAAAACAGCAGCTTGATGGCGTAACCATATTAGGGTTCAGAAGGAAAAAAGACAACGTGAACACAAACCTGCGGAGGGAGGACTATTGAACTTGGGTTCGGACCAGGCAATCGAACCAAGTGTGAAAGTACCCTTAATCAGAGTACCGTCTTAATTGTGTTAATATTGGTACATTACTGTCCATGTAAACACATTGACTGTTGCTTTTCATTAGTGGTGTGCTAATTGTGTTTTTGACATCTTTCTGATCAACAAGGTTAGGCTTGGCAAAGTTAATAATTATGGATCACAACCAATAAAAGAATCTGTTTAGATGTGCTACATGTGCTTTGCCATTTAGGATAAAAAAATGGCGGCGAGCAAAGCGGAAGTGATGTCATTGGAATCCATGAATTTGCCCAGCATTCACATATAGGAGGATTTTGCGAACTCTGGCGCCCATGCATCAAGTCTGGCAAGAAAAGTATAACGTCCTCTGGGGAACATGGGTGGAGAGAACCACAAGCAACTCGACAAGTTCTTCTGACACTAATGTTTCCTTCACTGGCACTAATAATAGAAAAGTGCCCATCAATTTCCTTTCACCTGTGATCCCCAAGTGGCAGAAATTGCCGTTGCACACTGATGGCCGGCTTTTCGGCGCAGGCGTGATGTGGCGCCCAGGCTTCCCTGCTGAGATCCCCCTTAGCTTTCTTAAGGGGTGAGAGGGTAATTCTGCCTGAGTGTGGTTTCTGCACTTGACCTCTCTTTGCCTCCCTTTAAAGAGCGTGTTTTGATGAAATGGTGAAATCATTTCTATCCAAACTTCTGGTCCATCTCTGCTGACCTGAAGCGAGCGGCGTGTCCTCCCTGAAAGGCTGCAGATATTGTCCTGCTTGCTCTTCCACTCTGGCCCCCGGAGCCCCATAAAAGCTGGAGATTTGCGATCCATACAAGCAAAAAAACAAGAAAACAGGGCTGGCGAAGCAATCAGCGCGGGATAAGGAGAGTGGCCACAATTACAGAAATGCGAGACAAAAGCCATTTTAAGGCACTCGCCTGGAACATTTTCACCCTCATCTGGTGCAATTCTTTCCCACCTTATTCTTCTGTTCCAGTGACCAGTATTCAGTGTCTTGTGGGATGCGACATTGTTGTGTCATTGTTGCGGTATATAAAGCTATAGTTTTAAAAACAAATATTTAAAAAGTCAGATTTTCACAACGATGGCGTGGAAGAACCATTTTGGGTTCTGCAAAGAAAGTCAAGTCGAGTCGAGTTTTACTGTCATTCCATTCCATGTGTGGGCATACAGAGGAGCGAAATTTCATGTCTCGCAGGACAATGGTGCTACATAGATTATTCGTAAATACAAACATAGCACTGGACATTAGAGCTTTAAAAAAATTTTTTTTTTTAATTATGCATAACTAACATATAGTATAAAACAAAATACTTAAACTATACACACAAGACAGGCTATAAAAGTACTTTTACGTGATATTCGGAGGCTTTGGAATATTTGCAATACACGATATTTGGAAGCTTTGGAAAATGGAAATGTTCCATCAAAACTTTAAAAAAAATTTTTGGAGGGTTTTCCACTTCCAATATTTAAAGTTCTTTATAACATTATGACCTTTTGAACACAAAAAGACCTTTGTAGTGGAAAAAGCTTTTTCTTGTTAATACAATATTTTTCATGCCAAGAATTTTCTTCCGTGAGAGCCCTGTGAAAATCCACTTTTATACTTTCATTTTAAGAGTGCATTTAAGAGTTGAAGAGCCATTTAGACCCTTTCCAACAGTCCTTAAAATGTTTTTCTTTTTAGTATATTCTGAAAAAAAAATTCACTGACGCACCATGTGCGCAAGGAAAACGTTTACTGGATATTAAAGATTCTTTATAGAACCTTAAGCAAACACATTCAAAATATTGCAGGATTTGATGTCGTTATTGCTGTATATAAATCTACATTAGGCTGTATATAAATGGTTCTTCTGGCATTACTGTGAAAACACATTTGGAAAGGAGTGTAGAATAATTTTGGTTTTCCAAATAGCCATTATTTTTCTTATAGCTTAACGCTTTGACTACCCCTCTACCAAACAGTTGACTATGTTTTACAGTTTAGAATATTGACTGTTAAAGTAATTTAAATAATGGCTTATACACACCACATTGTTGGTTTACAAAAAAATAAAAAATAAAACTCAAACAAACATAATTACACTTGATCTTGCTTTTATTGTTAAAGAAAAAACAAGAAAACATGTTAAATGAGAATCTGAAATATTTTATGGCATACTTATAAAGGTGATTTAGTAATCAAAAATGTTTTATTTTGGAATATTTTTGGTCTTACACTTCATATTTTTATTACTATATGTATTTATTTCGGTACTTTTACCAGATAACCAACATAATCATTTGGTAGAGGCTGAAATTATAGGATGTGTTGAAAACAAAAATGCATTGAGTGTGTTTACTAGCGGCATTAGGAGTTAAGAAATGCAATACAAGCATTTTTTTCTTGTTGGGGCAGTTAAAGAACATTTAATTAATTTAAAGAACCTACAAAGAACCGGTGCAGTGGAATTTAAAGATTCTTTATGCAAGCAAGGAACCTCATATCTAACTTGAGCCATTGATGATGCAGCATATCAATCTACACTCGAAAATAAAGGTTTGAAAAGTGGGTTTTCATAATTACACTGAAGAATTCCTTTGGGTTCCACCGAGAACATTCAAATGAACATTTGTTAAAATGGCCAAGAGTTTTTTTTAACTATAAAGAACTTTTTTTTTCCGCAATAGAAAAGATCGTAGATGTTAAAAGTTGTTCTTAAATTCACACAGGTTACCAAATTCAAGAGATTCTAAAAGTGTATTTAACAACAACGCATTAAAATTGAGTTTTTGCAGTGATGCCAACAATTTTGGTTTTCTACCACAACCTTTCAGTGAACAGTTCTTAACGCTATGGGTGAAAAGTAGCAACCTTATTTTGTGGGATGTTAAATTTTCGTTATAAAGAACCAATAATGCCAATAAAGAACCTTTATTCTAAAGTCTGCACCATAAAGAATCCATTGCTCTTGTTGCCTCTTGTCATTCATATTCTTTTGTTTTTTATTTTTTTCAAATGACTAAAGGCATAAGAAAGGTGCACATGGGCATATTTGCTGAAAGGGAAATATGACAAGGAGTAAACAAACTTAAAATCGGGAAAAATCTGTGGTGGAGATGAAGCAGCGGGTGTTGAAATCACTCCTGATTTGCATGCCCTGCAGTCTCCGGCTCTCACCGAGGACTGATGTACAAGGAGATGCGAGCACTCTTTACACGTAGTCCCATGACACGCCATACACGCTCATTATGAACCCAACTATGCCTGTCCAGAATGTTTCCCTCCCCCATAACACACACACACACACACACACAAACACACACGTGCGCACGCATATCGCACACAGGGCTTCTTGCATGCACACTCATCCACAAAAGAAAGATCGGCATCCTGCACTTGTCCTTTACCCTTCATCCTTTGTTTGGCTCTGAGAGGTTTCCAGGGAAACCAGAATTAGAATTTGCCTGATACTTAAAGACGAGGCTGAAATGTGTTGTATTGCATCTGCCGTCCGTATTGCATGTAAACAATTCAATTTTTGATGTCAAAAGGGCTTGTTTAATATTATTTTTAAATGCATCTTTATTGCAAACAAAACAGTGCATAGATAACTCCCTCAGTTAACATTTTAGGCAATCCTTTCATACATTTAATAATTCTGTTATTAAAAAATGGTATTTTTATGAGATGCAACACATAAAGGGAACGGATCTGAAATCCAGCATGAGATAAAAACTGCCAGTCTGTGGCCACATTGATTGGACTGGCAAGGCTGCAGAGAAGGGTTGGCTTCGGTAGGAAACAATGTTTCTAAGCAACAGCATCCTGTCAGCTGATCAGCACAGCCAATCGAAGGCAGCCATGTATTCCGGTAAGCCAATGAGCGAGCACTCAGCTTTATTTCTATCTGTGAGGGTTTAGTGTTAGGAGAATATATTTACACACACTGACCAAGCAGACGGCAGGCAGATCTGTGTTATTCTGTTTGCTCCACAAAGGCCCTTTTCACTGAACATGACTTGAAAAGTCTGTAATAATGCTTCAGTTTAGGTTATGTTCGAGATGAAGCATGATAATATGCAACCTGTTGATCTCGGGAAATGTTCAACACATAGAGATTTTTAATTATTATTAGATAATATTGAGAATTTCCTGCAAAATAATTGCTGTTTTTCTTTCTTTTCAGCAAATCTTGCCTTATTTTGCCTGGAGATGATGTGAATACACACGCATAAAAGTCACAATCATCAAACGGACATAAATGGACCAGGAAAAGAAGGAATTGTGACTTGAAAAAACAAATTATGGGGAAAAAAAAAAGTTTGGAGGAAGCTACAATTACAGCAACATTCCATTATGTTGCTGAGTACCAACTGCATTGAGAAGGTAAAAGCTTCTTTTTAAATGTCAAACACAGCCTCTATGCAACGTAGATTTCCAGAAATGTTAAAAAAACAGCATCTCCGCTGCTTCTGCGCAAAAAGCAACCTTTTAAAACTGCTTTTTCCAATTACGGCTAGCACGCAATAGCTTCGTAATTAAGGCTATATGCCACCGGTTTGAGTGTACTTTTGAGTTTCCACTGGCCTGGCCATTTTCAAGGCTGGAATCTGCACTGAAAGTTTCATTAGTGCAGAATTTGCGATATCCTGGTGCTCTTTGTTTTGCTTCTTCGTCATTAGGCCCTCATATCAGTCGAAAAAAGCAAGCCTTAAGGACCCTCCATCTTCCACTCGGGCTCTGGATGCAGAGGAAATTAATCTTCCACGTGCATTTTGCCGGAGAACGAGGGTGGGGGGATGTAAAACCAAAAAACAAAACCTAAAAGGGAAGATGATGACCCTTGACAAAGAGAAAAGAGCCGAATGAAAGACCATTATTTGGAAAAAATCTCAAATGCAAACCCTATACCATAATGTTATATCTGCCATGTTTTTGGCCCCTAAGCGAAGCGCTTTGGCCCATGGGTAGAAAGTGCACTCAGAACGCCGGCACGTAGCATTTGGAGAGCTCTAATGTTCTTTTTCCATGTTTTTCCACTGGAATACCTTTCATGCTCACAACCTGCCATTACTGAAGATTACAACTTATATAATCTACCAACTGGGTCTCTACATACTTGGTTCGAGGATAATTGGGTACAAATCCATTATCATACTCTCAAGGCCAAGCACACAGGTTTTCTTCTGCGCTCGGTTCTTTCTTTTTCAATTTTTCAACCCTCGTAATCCATTTTGAAGAAAGAACAGTAAATGAATTTGGGCAAATTAGACTTTATCTCATGTTCCCTTTTTGGAGTGCCTCATCAGAACTGCTGCAGGTAAGGTTCAAATATTGCAGAAAGACAAGCATGAACAAATTGGAGGAACGCTTCTAATTGCCACTTCGGCTATTACAATTATTATTAATGCTTTTGCATTCATTTATAAAAAAAATCAATCAATAAAAATATAGCATAGTAATATTATGATACTAAGTTTCAGTTAAATACTAATGCTAGTAGTACTACTAATACATACATATTAATGTATTTCAATCAACAAATAATAAAAATAATAATTATTCTTTTATCATTTGTTAATATATTTTTATCTTATAATTACGTAGCTAACATTACTTTTATGCATTTATGTTAGACTAGAGCTTATGTATACATACACTCACCGGCCACTTTATTAGGTACACCTGTCCAACTGCTCGTTAATGCAAATTTCTAATCAGCCAATTACATGGCAGCAACTCAATGCATTTTAGGCATGTAGACATGGTCAAGAAGGTCTGCTGCAGTTCAAACCGAGCATCAGAATGAGGAAGAAAGGTGATTTAAGTGACTTTGAACGTGGCATGGTTGTTGGTGCCAGATGGGCTGGTCTGAGTATTTCAGAAACTGCGGATCTACTGGGATTTTCATGCACAACTATCTCTTGGTTTTACAAAAATAGTCTGAAAAAGAGAAAATATCCAGTGGGTGGCAGTTCTGTGGGCACAAATGCCTTGTTGATGCCAGAGGAGGTCAGAGGAGAATAGACAGACTGGTTCCAGCTAGTAGAAAAGCAACAGTAACTCTAATAACCACGTCCAACCTTGAGGCGGATGGGCTACAGCAGCAAAAGACGACACCAGGTGACACTCCTGTCAGCTAAGAACAGGAAACTGAGGCCACAATTCGCACAGGCTAACCAAGATTGGACAATAGACGATTGGTACCCGTTGCCTGGTCTGATGAGTCTCAATTTCTGCTGTGACATTCGGATGGTAGGGTCAGAATTTGGCATCAACAACCTGAAAGCGTGGATCCATCCTGCCTTGTATCAACAATTCAGGCTGGTGGTGGTGGTGTAATGGTGTGGGGCATATTTTCTTGGCACACTTTGGGCCCATTAGTACCAATTTAGCATTGTGTCAATGCCACAGCCTACCTGAGTATTGTTGCTGATCATGTCCATATCGTTATGACCACAGTGTACCCATCTTCTGATGGCTACTTCCAGCAGGATAATGCATCATGTCATAAAGTGCAAATCATCTCTGACTGGTTTCTTGAACATGACAATGAGTTCACTGTACTCAATTGGCCTCCACAGTCACCAGAACTCAATTCAATAAAGCACATTTGGGATGTGGTGGAAAAGGACATTGCATCATGGATGAGCAATCGACAAATGCTATCATGTCAATGTAGACCAAAATCTTATGAGGAATCTGTCCAGTACCTTGTTGAATCTATGCCATGAAGGATTAAAGCAATTCTGAAGGCAAAAGGGAGACCAAACCGGTACAAGTACCATGCACCTCTTAGGCCAAATTGTCCATAGTGTATGAGTTTGTATAGATGTTTCCCAGAGATGGGTTGCAGCTCGAAGGGCATCCGCTGCGTAAAACATATGCTGGATAAGTTGGCGGTTCATTCTGCTTTGGCGACCCTAAATAATAAATGGACTTAGCCGAAAAGGAATTAATGAATAAATTTATATATATATATATATATATATATATATATATATATATATATATATATATATATATATATATATAAAAATATTATTATTATTATTATTTAGCTAACATTTATGGTACTTCTATGCATTTATATGTTAAAAAACTTGAGCTTTTATAAATCCGGCCACTTTATTAGGTACACCTGTCCAGATTTTATATATATATATATATATATATATATATATATATATATATATATATATATATATATATATATATATATATATATATATACACACACACATACTTTTTATAGTACAGATTGTTTGTGCCCCTGTCATCGGCAAAAGATTGCAGTACAATTAGGGTATGAACTAGCAGACTGAGGAATAGTTTCTTTCCAAGAGCAGTAGCCTGTATTTTGCCCTAGTACACACAGACACACACTCACATACATAGCTCCTAAGGAACTGAAGGCGAGAACAACTCATGCCCCATGCACTTAACACTTTTCTGCACTAGGACTGTGCTACTATTTACCTATACAGTTAAATATTGTGTTCAGTTTTTTTATGTTTATTGGTGATGTTTTTGTTTGTTTGTTCTATATTTCTTGTTGTGAAGAGTTACCAAACAAATGTTGTATTTTGTAAGATATTACAATGACATTAAAGTGTCTAAAATCTAGTATATTTGGTAAAAAAAAAACACAATATTTGTATATAATATATACTCATGGTCTGTAGTAATTACAATGATCATCTCAAGATGTCAATCACAACATTTCCTATAAAGAAAATATATTCATTTAGATTCTTAATTTTCTACATAGTTGGTCATTTTTAACATTGAAGTTTAATTTGTGGAATGAAAGTAAAAAAAAAATCCCCTCACCATAATAATTTGTAATAACCAGAAAAGCACCTCCATTAGTGGTGTTCTGTAAAGATTTATTGACCTCTGTCCTAATCATCACGGAACTACCCTGCCAATTGACATTTAAAAATGGTTTGTTAATATCATAATTTTAAACATTTTTTTCTGGAAGACGAGCATGCCGTCTATTGAATACGGAATTAAAAGTGTATTTACAAGTCTAAATGCTCCATAAAACGTGGAAGTGAAAAGGCATTTTGAGTGTTCGTCGTTTTTTTCTATGGCAGAAAGGCAAGACAAAAGAGTGAGATGACCTCATCTGTCACTGCTTTGCCTTTTCGGTGTACTCTGCTAATGGGTGCATAAATGGGAAGTGCTTTGTCCCTAATTATCAGTTCTAAATTTCCCTTTTGTTAGACCTCTTGCCAACCAAACCCAACCAAGAAATTTCTTCTACCTGAAAAGTAACAAATTCAGGTTATTTTTATGTGCTGTGTTCAAATAACGCCTGATGCTGATGTTGGCCTTATATACCGGAAAAACTGATGGTTTTTTTTTGGTAAAAAATGGTGACTAATAAATAAATAAATAAAGTTATTTAAAGCTTCTTTATACAGTTTACAATAGGGGAGTAAAGACGTTGAGACTAAAAGCCTTCTTCATTGTGTCTATTCACTGCTCATTAGGTAATCTTATATTCAATTGTGAGTCTATTATTAAGCTGCTGCCACGTCTCTTTTCTGAGTAACTTCTTACTGAAAGCTCCATCTTTCCTAATGGATCAGTCTTTTGGTTTTCATTAAAAATCCTTAGATCTTTATCAAGTATTTTAGTATTAAGTATTATATTACAGTATCTATCAATCTGTCTGTCTGTCTGTCTTTCTGTCTGTCTGTCTGTCTGTCTGTCTGTCTGTCTGTCTGTCTGTCTGTCTGTCTTTCTGTCTGTCTGTCTGTCTGTCTGTCTGTCTGTCTGTCTGTCTGTCTGTCTGTCTTTCTGTCTGTCTGTCTGTCTGTCTGTCTTTCTGTCTGTCTGTCTGTCTGTTTGTCTGTCTTTCTGTCTGTCTGTCTTTCTGTCTGTCTGTCTGTCTGTCTGTCTGTCTGTCTGTCTTTCTGTCTGTCTGTCTGTCTGTCTGTCTGTCTTTCTGTCTGTCTGTCTGTCTGTCTGTCTTTCTGTCTGTCTGTCTGTCTGTCTGTCTGTCTGTCTTTCTGTCTGTCTGTCTGTCTTTCTGTCTGTCTGTCTGTCTGTCTGTCTGTCTGTCTGTCTGTCTGTCTGTCTATCAATAGTAATTTTTCAATGCCATTTCCTTACAAATATTAAACATGGCTTTGTTTTAATTAAATCACATTAATCACAAATGAACTATGTTTTTTTGCCACATTAATAATTGTTTGACCATGGTATTTGTAGTAAAACTGTTGCTACACAAATGGTAATCAATGTGGTAGTGATGACATTGAAATAAATAATGCTAACAGTATTAAACCTGCAATTATAACATGATATACATGTCAAAGACATGTCAAAAACCATGCCAATTAAGGTCTTAAAACTTCTTAGCTTGTAAATAACTGCCAGAAAGCTGCTCATTAACAATGAACATGCTAACATGGTGCATGCTAAATGCTAAATCTTTTCTCGGTCATTCTATTTGCTATCTTTAACCGAGTTAAACCTTAAAACTTTAAGCATAAACTTAAAACTTAAGCTAAGATTGAAGATTGTCATCACAATTATCTGTTGCTATACCTAAACAATCAAACAACTGTAAACAAATAAAACTATAGACATCATAAATATCATACCTAGAAATATTAGCAAATTAAATGTATGGATAAATAGGCAACAAGGTGGTAAAAAAATTATATTTATGGGAAATAATTTAATATTTATATATTATATATGCAAAACCACCAAAAACAATGAGTTATTGGACGAGCAGCGGCTAGGTGATAAACTTTTTTTTCTAATTATATTTGTAGGGGGTTTCACCTTTATTGCATAGGGCAGTGGAGTTGAGACAGGAACACATGGGGTGCAGAGAGACGGGGAAGGATCTGCAAAGGACCTTGAGTCAGGAATCGAACTCGGGTCACCGTAAGCACCTCAGTGCTCTATGTCGCACATTAGTTCACACATTACCGCTAGGCTATTGTTGCAGACGCTAAACTAAAAATTTTTACATTTTTAAACTAAATTTAGAGACTGTCTCTACCTTGATAAAACATCACAGCCTTTAATAACAATGTGATATTTAGAAAACTATTTAAAATTACCTTTCTGGCAATAGGGAACCCCATATTTGATCTGTGAATGGAAAGTTTGTTTTTGTTATGACACGTCTGAGTTTTTCCAACTTAGAAACAAAGGTTTTAAAACAGTGGCTTTCACAGCAGTGTCAATAATCTTTTTTTAGCATGCTAGTTTTTTTTTTTCTTCTGCAAGATTTCTGAAAAGTAAATTCTTTTCCGCCTAGTTCCAATAAATTCAAACCATCCTAAACCAGCGTGTGATTTGAAAGTTTAAACTAGTGATTAGCATGCTATTTTGTTTTCACAACTATAGTTTTACAAACTGAAACAACAACACTATTAAAACAGGGATAAGTGCAGTTGAACCATGATATCCAGAAATCCACTGTTTGCTACACTAGTCTTAAATTATAATGCAGTAGGCTATGGTTAAACAGATGGTAAACATTTCGGGTAAATAAGCATACTATGCTTTTCCTAAAAATTAGAACTTTTCCATTATCAAAACTTGACATGGATTTTATTGTAAGCTACTATAAAATCATGTCAAGTTTTGATGGAAGCTGATATTGCGTGTGTAATATGTGAGTGACAAAAAATATCTTCACAAGATCAGACTTAATAGCAACGTAGTGGACCATAGACTACATATAAACAACATATAAACTACATATAAACAAGAGTACAGCCTTAAAGTTAATTTGGCAAGATATTAAACGATTTGTCAATTTAAATCGTTTACCCTAGATATGCAGTTGCGCTGTTTCGCCGCTGCTGAAGGGGGCGCCCTGACACTTGTGCGTCTCAAGTTCACTGTTTATCCGCAGAGCGTGCCTGTTACTTCTTCCGGCGGCGAGACAGCGGGCAGGCATCTAAACTTGCTTACACTCAAGAAAAAAACTTTTAAACAATACCTAAACTGCATTTTCAAACGTCTTTGCTCTAATGTTTTGTGTAAAGCTGGTGTATGTTGTCTCTTAGCCCTGCTCGTGCTGTCAGTGAGTTGAGCTGCACAGATTTTAACATGACAGAGTTTTAAATGAACATGCAGGTAAGATATCCATAAATGACCCAAATACATATCTTTTTTTGTTTATACTGATGTTTTAATTGTGATTAAACTTGAAAATGAGCTTAATTATTAAGCTATGATGATAGAATTAAGTCGAAAAAGCAAATAGCAATAATATATTACTGTGCTATCTGTTTGTTAATATATGAAGTATTATATAAAGCAAACTGTTTTGTAGGGAGGGAGTTTGCATTTATTGACTGTTTAATTTTGCGTTTGTGCCTAATTTCTCTTTTGCTGTGGTGAAGGCTTTGCATTTATTAACTCGATTATTGTGATCTTGTCCAATACTAATTTAATTTCTCGTATCATTTATGTTATGCTGGCTGCTTTTGTATTATAAAACGTGTCATAGGAAATCATTTTGTTGGGAGGTCTGTTGTGCATTTAATAACTTGATTAATTTCTTATTTGCAGCGATATAGCCATTATTATCTCTGTCTGTCAGTCAGTTTGTTTTTGTTGTATTTGTTATGAGTAGTAGGTAAAATACATCTGTTGGGAGCTCTGCGTTTACTATGAGGTTTAATTTCCACCACATGATTAAAACAAGTTTATTCCACTTATGTTTATACTATGCAATGCTTTCTTTTATCCCAATTTTTTATTATGTAAACACAAATTTTCCATTTGTTTAGAATTGTGAGTTGTAAACTTTCCTTCCTTTACTTTTAATTCTCTTTAACATGCCTTTCTTATAATTTTTTCTTTTAGCTTTCTTTTCTAATTTGTCTTCTTTTCTATTGCATTTCTTTTCTTTTTTTCTTATGTTTCTGTTTCATTTAGTTTTTTTTTCCAGGAAGGTCAACAAAAATCTTTTCTTCCAGAGAGTCTTTGTACTTGTAAATTCTGTATTTGCATTCGTAAGGTCATGTTTCTAAGATATTACCCCATTTGTAAACTTGGCATTTCTAGTTAGCTCATTAATTGGAAATTGACTATTTGTAAATTTAGTACTGTGAAATTATTTATTTATTTATTTTTAGAAAAAAAACTATGCTGTGTTACCACACCATACATACGTGGCATTAAATAAATGATAGCACAAAAGTAAATTAAATTTAATAAAAAAAAACTCAATTACATAAACATAAACGTGTAACCTAAAATATTATTTTACTGACAACACATTTCACCATGTAACTTCAAATCAGTAAGCGTTTAGAGTTCATAAGTACTATTTCTTCATTTCTGTTTTCTTTTTGTTTTGTTTAGTTTTCTTTGCTTTCTTTTTATTTTGACATTAACAAAAATCTCTTCTTTCAGTGAGTCCAGGTTTTGTATTTGTAAATTCTATTTGCATTTATAAGCTCATATTCATAAGCTCATAAAATTCAATATGTAAACTCTTAATTTTAAGATGTGTAATAATAGGTCTATGAGTTGCTAGGAAAAGTGAGAATTTCAAGATGACCTTTTGTAAATTCTCATATTTGCCTCACAATTCTTACACTTTCTCAGAATTTCTTTGATTTTAAATCAGAATTGCTGAGAGAAAAAAGGCAGATTTATGAGATAAAGTGGCTATTGAGCATTACATGCAATTTGCATTATTTCTTTTGGGTTTCGCAGTTGAGTTCACAGAGTTTCTACAAAGTAGGTTGGATACTATATACTACCAATATACTGGTTGTAAACTTTTTTTGCCACATCCATAATGCAGGTTTATTTTCCTCATATAAAATATAAAAAACGTTTATATACTGAGGTTTTTCTGATCCCATTACTTTGTGCTTTGTGGTTTTGGAAAATATGAACAGTTGTTTAAATATAATGTTAACATGTACTTTTTCTGGGAATTTATGTTTTAACTTTTACTGCAAATATCACATCCATGACACTGGAATTGCTCAATTACCTCTCTTTTTTTCTCTTATAGGAGAAATAAGCTTCTATATCTGTCTGCTACCCAATTAACACATTTATGACTTTATTTTCTTTTTTTAAAAATTTTAATTCAAGTCAAGTTTACTTGTATAGTGCTTTTTTTTTCTTTTTTTTTTTTTTACAATAATTATCGATACAAAGCAGCTTCACAAAAGATTCACATTACATTTGTCAAAATCAGAAAAGTTAGAGTTGTTTTAAATTCAAAACATGATTCATAAATACACAAATCCAATTCGTAACTTCCAAAACGAGATTCGGAAATACACAAATCCAATTCATTTGCTGAAAATATTATATATAATATAAAAATAATATAATTATGCATTTACAAAGAAGTTTATTTGTGTATCAAGTGTTTGTTGTTTTTGAAGTTATCTTAAAGTTGGCATAATCTTTTTAAATCCTTATCTTAAAAGTCTTTTTTTTTTTTGCAGTGATAAAGCTGTTATTATGGCTGCTCACCACCACCTCCACCACCACAACACATCAGAAGACGATTTCCCCACTCTCAAACCAAGACGCATCCAAAACCAGAATGTGGTCCACCGGCTAGAAAGGCGTCGGATCTGCTCTGGCCCGGTCGGTGCTCACTGGTACCGCGTGCGCTGCTTCCACCAAAACCTGTTTCCCAACTTTACAGTAGTGAACGTAGAGAAGCCGCCCTGCTTCCTCCGCAAGTTCTCTCCTGACGGACGATGCTTCATTGCGTTCTCTTCCGATCAAACTTCCTTGGAGATCTACGAATACCAAGGATGCCAAGCCGCCGAAGACCTTCTCCAGGGTCAAGAGGGAGAAACTCTGGCCAACGGAAATGACCAGCGTTCCTTCAACATCAGAGGTCACCTCTTCGAACGCTTTTTCTCTCTACTTCACGTCACTAATGTGGCCTCCAACGGCGAGCACTTGAACAGAGAATGTAGTCTTTTTACTGACGACTGTCGTTATGTGATCGTCGGCTCGGCTGCTTATTTACCTGAAGAACCTCATCCGCACTTTTTTGAGGTGTATAGAAATAATGAATCAGTGACTCCCAATCCAAGATCTCCTCTGGAGGACTATTCTCTGCACATCATAGACTTGCACACGGGACGGCTGTGTGATACACGCACCTTTAAGTGTGACAAAATCATTCTATCGCACAACCAAGGACTGTACCTGTACAGCAATATTCTGGCCGTGCTTTCTGTGCAGCAACAGACGATACATGTGTTTCAGGTGAGAGTTGGAAAAAATTAGGAGACATAACTAGAAAAGACTTAACTGAGTTAAAAAAAAAATCAGTCTTTTTAAATACTTTTTATTAGGGCTGTGCGATATGGGCAAAAGAAACCTATCAAGATTTTCTAGAACAATATTGCGATTTCGATTTTAATCATAATTTTGTTTCTGATACATATTACTAAAGGAAAACAATTAGATCTTTATCAAAGACCTGTAACACTCTAAAACAGACATAAGACATACAAAAAATGAATATAACCTAGTAAAGGTATAACAAATTGTCTCTAGAACAGACAACATGGTGAAACAAATAGGCTACTGTGTGTGCGTACTCAAGTAAGTCTCCAATGTTATACTTGACCACATATCAGAATTAGTTGTGAGTACTTTTCTACGTTTTCACAGATTTGTTATTTTTATTTTTTGCCTTGCATAGATCATAGACGCTGCTGTGAAATAGGCCGTTCACATATTGTGTCTTTTGCATGCACAAGTTTGTTATCTTCAATGGAGGCGTGCGAATTGCGCACCTATTGGGAGCGAAGTGCTCGTGTATTCCAGGCTCACCAAGATAAAAACATCTAAACTGTTCAGAATGCCACACCGCGAGTCATATAAGTTAACAAGAAATGACTGATCAACTTTATAATTCATATAGAATATACACATTTAAGTAGACTAATTAGCTAGCGCAGACAAACACAGAGCACCCAAACACTTCAGTGCTTTTCAATTTTCTTCATAAATTTGTAAAACTTGTATCAGAGCTGCAGCAAAGTTTTGTTTGTTTGTCATTCTCTGAGAAAATGGTTGATGATCGCATAGCAATTATATACGACAAAGGAGTGCGTGCGCAAATCATGTTGAAAATGCAGAGATTTCCACATGCTTTTAGACATGATCGGGACTGACAGATCTTACAAATTGCCTGGTTCTGCGATTAGGCATAGGCTGGTATAAGATTCTGACGTTATTTTAGCCTTGGATAAAAATATCTTGGTTTCACTGTATTGTGATTACTGCTCTAAAATATATTCCTTTTAGATGTCTGGGTAAAAAAAAAAAAAAAAAAAAAAAACCTTTTCACCCTTTGAACACAATACATTTCATTTTGAGAAACATTTAAAATATTTTGGAGCAGTAAACGTGTCAGGCTGAACAATGAAAAAGAATCATTGAGTTCTGCTGTTTTCTTTAGTTTCTAAAACACAGATTTCTTTACTTTACAGATTTATTTAAAATGGCATGTTTGGATATCTTTTCTGCTGGAGATACTGTTGTCCTAACAAACAAACAAACAAAATAATGTAAATAAAAAAAATCTTACATATACCATAGGAACAGTATAGCAGAAAATTTTGGTGGTTTTAAAACATTGAATTTTCCCACCCGTGGTATACCTTATAACGGTTATTGTCTCATGCCTATCTGCGATACATCAGCCTTCCTGTATCCAAAGTAATCCAAAGTAATTGACTTTTTTGAGCACCAAGTCCTCCTGTAATGAACTCATCATCCCTGTTTATTCAGACTATTTGACATTAAGCTCAGTCTCCCATTCTCACGCTCTGCTTAAGAACCCTGTGTTATGATTGGTTCAAATAGCAAACTGTGGGAGATGTATCAATCGGGACTGGAGTGAGCAAAAAAATAGTCCTGTAAGGCGATTTAGAAATTGTGCAAGTTTAAATTGCAATTTTGTTATGATTTTAATTATTTGCACAGCTCTACTTTTTATACTTGTATTTACACATGGACTTTTTTTTTTACTTCGCTGTCATACAAATGCAAATTGCAATATTAACAACAAAATAAAGAGGGAGAGAGAGATCGGGAAATATTATTTTTAAGTTGCATGAATAATTTTAATTTAACTAGAAGAACTATCACTTGTAGGAACATTTGTCATTTGATATTTGTATAATTTGGGGGTTAAAGATAAATATGAAAAATGCAAAAAAAAAAAAAATTCCCTGTAAAATCTTGAAATATTTTGACTAATTTTGTTTAGTTGTAACATTTTGTCCAATAATATTATTATAATATTTTTTATGAAATTTATTATAGAATTTTTTTTCTTTTAAAACCAATTTTTTTAAATATTTTTTGGACAATAAAAATTGCAAAGAAAAAATAAATATGTATTTTTAGCTTAAAATATTAAATGCATATAAATACTATTTTTTACATATTATTTTTTTTCTCGTGGATTTTTATCAAACACAGGTGAGCAGGTGAAAGGATTTCAAAACTTGTCATTTTTTTATTCTCATCACTCTATTGTAATATAATTTCTTTAGAAACAAACAAATATTTAAAAAATCATTTATTTTAGTCTTAAACATATTTCTAAGACATTATTGACTTGATTATCAAATAAGTTTTTTGGTCCGAACAAGGAGCCCATTAGTTCGAGTCATCACCCTGTTACACAAATAAATTGTTTTACATTCCAAGGTTCTGCTGGTTGCATCTCCTGAATTTTCATTGTCAATCTAAAGAAGCCAGTTGTTATCATTTGTTTTGGTTCAGTTTGGAATTTCCGGGGGTGGATCAGAGTGAGCTCCAGCTTGAGCCTGGCCAAACCATTATCTAATTTGTATTTAAATGACTAAGTTTTTCCTTTTAACCAGGTGACATCAGAAGGCACCTTCCTGGACGTGCGCACCATTGGTCGTTTTTGTTACGAGGATGACCTGCTTACTCTTTCTGCTGTTTACTCCGAGGCCCAAGCTGAAGGTCAGCCCGGCTTCTCTCGCTTATACAAGGAAAAAACCATCAACTCCTTAAAGCACCGTCTGCTGGTGTACCTCTGGAGGAGAGCAGAGCAGGACGGCAGCGCCACAGCCAAACGCCGCTTCTTCCAGTTCTTCGACCAGCTCAGACAGCTGCGTATGTGGAAGATGCAGCTTCTGGATGAGCATCACCTGTTCATCAAGTACACCAGCGAAGATGTGGTCACGCTAAGAGTCACCGATCCTTCTCAGGTAAAACAAAATTAAATTAAAATAAAAAAACATGTATGCACTGGTGTAAGAGGAGACTGAATCAGATATGACTTTGCTGGCGTAATCCCTTAATCTCTGGCAGTGTAAGATATAAGGATTGTTATCGTTTTGTTGTGATTTTCTATACTGGTGGGATTTGGGTTACGTCATGTTTAGGGTATCAGTTATGCTTAAACTGTGTTTAAACTAATGCTGGGTGATTTTTATCGGTAATGGTTTTGCTTTAAAGTGTTATTAACTTAAGATCAAAGAAATAGTTTTTTTTTTTTAATTAACAAAACGTCATAAAATGTGCGATACTAATTGTATGACGTTAATTAGGGCTGCACAATGTATCGTTTCAGCATCGTTATCGCAATAGTCACATTGTGATTATACGCATATTTGAGCCTGGTTTATAATCAATCATTTCACAAGTGTTTTTTATGGCCTGTGACTGAGGGTTTTAAAAGCATTCAGGCATAAGAAATTGTATCGTTTGTAACTTTGACGAATTATTAACTATAAATTTTAATCAATTGTTCATAAAACAAAGATTATGCAGTCTTTAATGCTTTTTAAAGCTGCCAAGATCAGCTGATCTGTTCAAAAGCTGACATACTAGCAATCCACTGATAAATCGACTACTGCTCGCGGCTTTATATTGCTACAGTGTCTCTTTACCTGTGTTTATACAGTAAACAGTGGTGAGTTCAGTGAACTGATGACCTTCACGGCCAATCACAGTCATTTCTGTTGAGCACATGAACACAATGGCAAATCAGTGGTGTTTAAAGGGCCATGAAACCCCTCTGTCTCAGCTGGTGTTCTTACACCTCTAGTTTGAAAAAAGTCAGGAAAGTGGGTGAGTTCAGCTTTGTTTAGGTGGAAGTGTCGAGTGGCAAAAGAGGGAGGGGTTTGCATGAAAAGGGGAGTTTCATTAAGTGAACTACAGCCAATTTTCACAGCAGCAACACAAAGACAGACGCAGGAGAGATAGTCAGTGACTACATTTACATGGACATCAGTAATCAAATCATTTGCCTTAATCAGAATCAGACAATAATATGATTGAGGTGTTTACATGAGATGCTTTTTGAATGTTCCCTTCATTCCGATTTTACATTTTAAATTACATAGTATGCCATCCATATTTCCTCCAGAGTTTCATGTAATTTTGGGTGTTTCATTCTTAATTTGTCGACTTTAACTGCAGTTTGGCACTTTTACTTAGGAACATTTCATGAATGCCCCCCTGTGACAAATGAAATATTGTATGCGAGGAACTGCTGGAAGAGTGTTGTTTTAATGGAATTTCATATGGCACGCTGAGTGGGAGAACAAAATCCCTCCACATTTCTCGGTAGATGCAGAAACTCGGTAGATGCAGAGAATAGCGTCAAACATCCGTGTGTGTATAGACTATCCTGTTACAAAATGTGGCGAAAATCATATGCGTTGCGGCAAATTTATAAACGCAACACTCACGACCCGTGTCTCCGAACTTCCCTCTTCTACTTGTTTTAATTACTGTTGGCAACCGTTGGCGTCTCTCTGCCGTCTGAACACTCTAACAGGTAAAAACAGTCTTCAAAGCTGTCGTGCATATTAATGAAGTTGCACCTCATACACAATAGAGCACGCTCAATGCTTCGAACCAAGTCTTTCCCATTAATTAATGCTGAAAACTCAAAAGAAATCATGTTGTACTGGTAGGTACAGTCATCCAGTATCAATGCTAGAATTTACTCAAGAATCTAATGGCCGTGACGCAGCTTCAAAAAAAATTTTTAAACCGGGAGAACGAATTTGCTTGAAATAACGCAAAAGCAACCAATTTTCACTTTTTTTTGTGAAATATGTGTCCTAATAGTGTTTTTAGCAGCGTGGGACGCGTATATGACTGTCAACATCTCAAAAAAGTATGTTTTGGTGTTTCATGAACCTTTAAGAATGTTCAACAACGCTTAAATGTTAGTGGGAAATAAAGGATTTTAAAATTTCAGTACCTATTGGTATCGAATACCAGTTTCGGGACAACACTGCCTAGAAAGTGCTTAAATTTGACATTTAAATTTTTGAAATTTGAGAAATATTTATGAAACCTGTAACATTTGTCTTCCTATTTAATTAATATTTTCTACAAATGATGGTACATTTAATTTACATCTACACTTATCTGCTTTATGGATTGCACACTTGCCAGGTAGTAAATTAGTTTTTTTGTTGATAATTAGTTTAATTCCCAGTACTGGGTTGCAGCTGGAAGCGCATCTGCTGTGTAAAATATATGGTAGATAGGTTGGCGGTTCATTCCGTTGTGCCGACCTCTGATGAATAAAGAGACGGAAAATGAATGAATGAATTGGTTTAATGTACGTAAATCCTCATTTTAAAAAATCATTATGTAAACTGCTCTTTTCTTATTCTCTGCTTGATTATTTTTTTTTAGCCCTCTTTCTTCGTAGTCTACAATATGCTAAGCACAGAGGTCATTGCAGTTTTCGAGAACACTTCGGACAAACTTCTGGAGCTTTTTGAAAACTTCTGCGATCTCTTCCGGAACGCCACTCTTCACAGCGAGGCTGTGCAGTTCCCCTGCTCGGCTTCCAGCAACAACTTCGCCCGCCAGGTGCAACGCAGGTGAGATATAAATGCAAGGCCTGCTCGTAAGCTGCAAATTGATGCTGGAGCCAGAGGAGGCCTGCCTCACTTTGTCTAACAAAAGCCTACAACAATGACTCAGTGTAATTGTGCTTCTTTCCATATTGGGTGGGAATTCGCTCATGCCGACACCTTTTGATATTAAAAACCTAATTATGTAGACCTCTCAGGTGGAGGTTTCTTTAAAAAAAAAAAAGAGAGAGTGAGGTTTTTTTTAATAAACTTTCAGTTACCCAGAGTGCAGCATACATACTTTTCTTGTTCAAAAAGTTTGGGCTTGCTAAGATTTTAAAGTTTTTTGAAGGAAGTTGAGTCCTCTCACCAAGGCTGAATTTATTTGATCAGAAATACAGAGAGAACAATAATTTTGTGAACTAATTTTATTAAAAAAGAAAAACTTCATATTCATGGTTCTTTTTGTGTTAGTGTTGTAGGGCTGCACGCTATTGGAAAAGTGTAGCATTGAGATATATTTTTATCCTGCAATCTACAATAGAAGTCAGAATTATTAGCTCCCCTGAATAATTAGCCCCCCTGTTTATTTTTCCCCCAATTTCTGTTTAACTGAGAGAAAAAAAATGTCAACACATTTCTAAACATAATAGTTTTAAGTTTTATTTTATCTTCGCCTTGATGACAGTAAATAATATTTTCCTAGATTTTACTTTTTAAGACACTTCTATACAGCTTAAAGTGATATTTTAAAGGCTTAAGTTAATTAGATTAACTAGGCAGGTTATGGTAATTAGGCAAGCTATTGTATAACAATAGTTTGTTCTGTAGACTATTGGAAAAAAATAGCTTAAAGGGGCTAATAATTTTGACCTTAAAATGGTATTTAAAAAATTTAAAACTTCTATTCTAGCCAAAATAAAACAAAAGACTTTCTCCAGAAGAAAAAATATACTGTAAAATATACAGACATACTGTAAAAATTTCCTTGCTCTGTTAAACATAATTTGGGGAATATTTTATTAATCCCTTTATTAATCTGGGGTAGCCACAGTGAAATGCACCAGCAACTTATCAAGCACATTTTATGCAGCGGATGACCTTTCAGCCGTAACCCAATTCTGGGAAACACCCATACAGACTCTTCCACACACATACACTACGACCAATTGAGCTTATTCAATTCATCTAGCCCATGTCTTTGGACTGTGGGGAAAACCGGAGCACTCGTGAGAACACGGTGATAACTCCACACAAAAACTGACCCAGCCGGGGCTCAAACTAGCGAACTTCTTGCTGTAAGGCGATCATGCTACTTACTGCGCCCCTTGAAATAAACAGTTATATTGTTTTCCATTTCTCATAGAATTCAGCTATAGTAATTTATTATTTAGAAATAAATACAACTCGATAAAATTAGTCCCAAATGGCATGATATCCCATGCCTGAATTCTTATAAAACCATTATACAATCACACGCCTAAAAAACATATGTAAACAATTAATCATACTATAAACTCAATATTGTATATCTTGCAATATGACTATTGCGAGAGATCACATTGCGATATGGATGCTGAAACAGTATATTGTGTTTTCACTAGTTACTCGTGATTGCATTATTTTTTGCTTTTAAAAGTTAAAATGACAATAAATGTAAAAAAAAAAGACCTTTTAACTTTTTTAAAGAACCGTGATTCATAAAAAGCAAATCAATGGCCTTTAAAAAATAAATACAGGCAAAACAAAATTGCCAAAGGTAATCATTTTATTTTGCCTTGCATTGTTATTATTTATTATTTTTATTTTTTATGTCGTTAACTGTTGACCTACATTTATTTGTATATTACTGAGGACCAGAGTTTGACCTAAACATCTTATTTAATGTTCTACTGAAAAAAGAATAATAAATTGCATTGTTTGAGTTTAAGTAAATTAATATAAAATTATTATTATTATTATAATAAAATTGTGTTTTCATAAATATAAACTGAATCATATAGAATGAAATGATCAGTTCTTCTAAGTGACAAGTTTTCTATTCCATTTTAATCAAATGCTTTGTCCTTCCCTTTATTTCTGACTCATAGGCTTTCTGCTGTTTCATTTATTAGTATCTTGGCCTGCACATTATTTATAGAGCTGTTTGTTTGTGCCTAGGTTTAAAGACACCATCGTGAATGCCAAATACGGAGGGCACACAGAGGCAGTCAGGAGGCTTCTCGGGCAGCTGCCCATCAGTGCTCAGTCTTACAGCAGCAGCCCGTATCTGGATCTCTCCCTCTTCAGTTATGATGACAAGTGGGTGTCTGTCATGGAGCGGCCCAAGACCTGCGGAGATCATCCCATAAGGTAGCACTCCGCTTACAAAGCATCCGTTCAGTTTAGCTGTTTTTATTTATTTAGTTAGTTAGTTTTTTTTATTGATCACTTTATTATTTTAATTTATTTAAATTAAATGTGTAACATTTTATTTTCATTAATTTAGACTAATTAAATTCAGATTTATTTTAATTAAACTCATTTTGATTTATTTTAATACACTAAACCCTTTTTTCTGTATCTGTTTGTGTGTATCATAGTTTTTGTTATACAAGTTATTTTAAGTGTTGTTTTATATATATATATATATATATATATATATATATATATAAATATATATATATATATATATATAAATATATATATATATATATATATATATATATATATATATAAATATATATATATATATATATATATATAAATATATATATATATATATATTGAAATGGGACATTTTTAAAAACATTTATCTCTGAAATATGCTGTGAAATCTTTCTGCAGTGTGCTTCACACAGGTGAGTGGGCTTGACAAACCACCTGTAGAAACACTTTTCTCTCCATATACACCGGACACTTTACTTAAACTCCATTTTACAAGGATTTTAAAGAAAATAACGTTTACAGTGAATGTACCACAAGTTATGTTGCCCTTCTTGTTTTCTTTGACATTAAAGTGTGCCAAGAAAATATCTCCCACACCATTACACCACCAGCCTAAAACATTGATAAAAAGGCAGAATGGTTCCATGCTTTCATGTTGTTGATGCCAAATTCTGACCCTACCATTCGATTTTCGCAACAAAAATCAAGACCCATCAGACCATGAAACGTTTTTCCAAACTTCTGTTGTCCAATCTTGGTGAGCCTGTGCGAATTGTAGCCTCAGTTTCCTGTTCTTAGCTGACAGGAGTGGCACCCGGTGTGGTCTCCTGCTGCTAAAGCACATACGCCTCAAGGTTGGGTGTGTTGTGCATTGAGAGATGTCCTTCTTGATCGGGATTTGATAGTGGCTATTTGAGTTACTGTTAATTTTCTATCAGCTCGATCCAGTCTGGTCACTCTCCTCCAGCATCAACAAGGCATTTGCACCCACAGAACTGCCCCTCACTGGCTATTTTCTATTTTTCAGACAATTCTCTGTAAACACTAGAGATGGTTGTGCGTGAAAAATCCAGGTAGATCAGCAATTTCAGACCAGCCCGTCTGGCACCAACAACCATGCCACGTTCAAAGTCACTTAAATCACCTTTCTGCCTACTTCTGATGCTCAGTTTAAACTGCAGCAGATCGTCTTGACCATGTCTACATGCCTAAATGCATTGAGTTGCTTTCTTTTGATTGGCAGATTACAAATTTGTGTTAACGAGCACTTGGACAGGTATACCTAATAAAGTGGCCAGTGTGTATATACTCTGCTTTCATAACTTGAATTACAGGGTCATTCTAGCATGCAACATCACAGTGTGGATGCTTTTGAACTAACATATTCATACATATACTTGCATATTCATACATATTTGTGTTAGTTTTTTTTTTTTGACACTGACACACTGGATAGTCAACACACATATGATTAAAACAACAATTATCCTACACCATAAATTATCACACACACACCTAGCTGTGATTTATTTTCCACAAAATACATTATGTACATTTTACTTGGGTGCAGCAATCCTCAATATTTAGCTTGCATTTTATCTTCCTGCGTGCTTAAATATAGACGAGTCCTGAGATTGTTGACAAAGGCAGTGAATTGCAGAAGAGGCCAGAATGTACGCCCACTTTTCCAGTATAGTGAAAAATGAGGCCCAGCGTGAGGCCTGCATCAACTTCCTTGTTAAATCTTGAAACACTGAAGTGTAATTTCATGCCGTGACAGGCGATCTTTAAAACACTTTCTGAGAGCTCTCTAAAATCTTTTCCTCTGACAAATGTTACCATAATTCACTGATGTATGTAAAAAATACACAGTTTTCTTGCTGTCGCCATGCGATTTTACCATCATAATAAACTGCCACTGCTTCTTTTTTTTCTTCTTTTTTCTGTCCTGCAGGTTCTACGCGAGAGATTCTGGGTTGCTGAAATTTAAGATCCAGGCAGGCCTGCTGGGAAGACCTATTAACCACACCGTCAGGAGATTGGTCGCTTTCACCTTCCACCCCTTCGAGCCCTTCGCCATCTCCGTGCAGCGAACCAACGCCGAATACGTTGTCAACTTTCACATGCGGCATGGATGCGTATGATAATGCATGCGTGAGTACTGACTTGCGATTTGAAAGACTTTTTTTGGTTCCTTTTATGCATCTTTTTTATATTAAAGTTTTATTTATTACAAATGTGATGTGTATTTACACTAAGTGTTTTTATATGTGGATTTTCTTTTGTTTTACCCAATTGCAACATGCAAAATAAAACGGGTTTGTGATACTTATGTTACAGTATTTACCGGGTGTCCTGTCTTTTCTCATTGAAATTGTTTAAAATAGATATTAATTAGCATAGTTTTAATAGACTGGACATTATTTAAAGGCTTAAGTTTCTTAAAAATAGGTTTTATTGTTTGCTAAATGTGATCCTCCCTGCTCAAATTCACACTTAATTTCCCAGATTCATATTTTTCCTGTTTAAAATGGTTGAGATCACATAACTTATTCAATTCAACATCCGTTCATTAAGAATTTAACAAACAATATTGTCAATTTAATGGACTAGAAATTAATTTGATACTTGGGTTTCTGTAAAATCTGTTTTATTGTTTGCTAAATGTACTGTAATCATCTCTGCCCAAATTTGCCATTTTTTTTTTTGTTTTAATTTTTCTAGATTCAAAATTTTTCTGTTTTAAATTATTGAAATCACATAAGTTATTCAACTTAGGATGTTTATTAAGTATTTATCTATTAAAAAAGTGTAGTTTTAATGGACTTTAAATTAATTAGATACTTGGGTTTATGTAAAATATGTTTCACTGTTTGCTAATTGTAATTCTCTCTGCCCAAATTCGCCTATTTTCTGTTTTAATTTTTCCAAAAAATTTTTTTTGCTGTTTTAAATGATTGAAATCAGTTAACTTACTCAATTTACCATTTGTTCATTAGGATTTTTTTTATTTATATATATATATAATTGGCATTTATAAAATTACATTTTTCAAAATATATTTTTTCTTTTTTAAATGATTGAAATTACAACTTAATTTAACATCCGTTCATTAATAATTTAACAAAAAAAAGCATAGTTTGAGTGCACTTTACATTAATTAGATGCTTGATATTCAGTAAAAATGTTTTATTGTTTGCTAAATGTAATCATTCCTACCCAAATTTGCCTTACTTTGTGTTCATTTTTCCAAATTCAGTTTTTTTTCCTGTTTTAAATGATTGAAGTTATATAACTCAATTTAACATCCGTTTATTAGAAATTTAACTAATAAAGCATGGTTTTAATGGACTTTACATTAATTAAATACTTGGGTTTCTACAAAATGTGTTTATTGTTTGCTAAATGTAGTCTCCCTGCCCAAATTTGCTTTTTTTCTGTTCTAATTATTCCAGATTCAGTTTTCAATTATTGAAATCAGTTAACTTACTCAATTTAACGTCTGTTTATTAGGAATTTAACAAAAAATCTAAAATAGTGTAGATTTAATGGAATGGACAATAAGTAGATATTTGGGTTTCTGTAAAATGTTTTATTGTTTGGTAAATGTAATCATCTCTGCGTAAATTTACCTATTTTCAGTTTTATTTTTTTCCAGATAATTCTTTTTCTGTTTTAAATTATTGAAATCACATAACTTACCCAATTTAACATCCGTTCATTAATAATTTAACAAAAAAAGCATATTTTTAATGGATTTTACATTAATTAGATACTTAATTTTCTGTAAAATTGTTTTATTGTTTGCTAAATGTAACCATCCCTGCCCAAATTCACATTTTTTTCTGTTTTGTTTTATTTTATGTTTTATCCAGATTCCATTTTTTTTCTGTTTGAAATCAAAAAACTTGCCTAATTTAACATCTGTTTATTAATATTTAAAAAAATAAAAAATATTATGTAGTAAGCTTTGCTTTTACTCGAGTACTGTTTTATTCTTGTTATTTAAGCGTTAAAACAATTATATAGTAAAAATATATTATGATTATTATTTTTATTATTATTTTTGTTGTTGTGTAGTAGAAATACAAATAAATTGTATTACATTGAGAAGGGTCTACTGTACAGTGTTAAACAGTTAAATATTTTCTTCAAGTTAAACAAAACTTTTGTTTTGAAATATTGCAAAGATGCTTGCAGATTTTGCCACATTTTCACAATATACAGCTAATTCTGTTTTTATTACAGTTTAATGAAGCATCCGTTCGCTTTTTTAGTAAATCATGGGACATTAAACGTTACCTGCTGCTTTTTTTTTTAAATTGCTGAGAAACTATAGAAAAAGCTAATACACCATTTTACCCTACAAAAGCCTAATGAAATCTTTCATTACATGCCCTACTCCCACAACAACCAAACAAAATGCATCCACAACATACTCCACAACAATAAAACAGTTTCTAAAACTGATTAATCCCCCCATTATTTTTGAATTCCGTGATTCACAATTTCAGGAGGTAATATAAATATTGACAGCACGACTTTTGATTCACTCATTCAAAATTCAGTAACATTCTGCGTTTTACAGCTAATTCAGTTCTTATGACTGGTTTCCGCCATTCCATTCGCATTTTCACTAAATCACAGACCTGAGACATTACCTACTGCCATTTTTAAATAGCCGAGATCAAGCGAATGCCCCCTTTTAGCAGTTTTACCCCAACAAAAGCCTAATGAAATAGTTCCATCTCCCACATAGTCGATCAACATTAACCAAACTGAAAAAACAACAACAACAAAAAACTAATTCTGCAATTGATTCATTATGGCCAGTTGACTAAGTGAGAGGCTTCCCTGTGGGAATACGATTGTTCAGTTTGATAGAGCAGAGGTTGAAGAAAATGCATCTGTTTTAACAAGCACTTCAGCACTGATTGAAGGACAATTTCAATACAGGAGGAAAAAACCCAACATTTATCCCCCCCTTTCCTCCATTTTCATAACGAAGAAAAAAACACAATTAGAACTAATAAATCGAACACGTAAATCCCAGACGACTTTTATTTGGAGTCGCCCCGTCTCAGTGGGAAAGGAGCATGTCAAATCTCCCCCCACCGGCCTGAAAGCTTTTCTTTTCTTGAAGTTCGCCAGAGTGCCATTTCTTTTTTTTCTTCTTTTTCTTTTTTTTTTGAGTGGACCCCTAAGTGCAACTACTGTAAGTGTAATCATTCTCTCAAGGCTTTATGAATACGAATCCCTGATATCCTGCTAGTTACTGACAGAAATTTCCCCTGTCCGGCAAGATGAGCGCGTTCTTGTAGGTGCTCCAGGCGCGGTTGTGCGCGAGGCCCCCGAACGCAGGAATGAATGCTTTTAGCCGCGGACTGGATTGAAAAGTGTGATCCTAGGGTTCGGCGTGGGCGGGTTTGTGGGAGGGTGTCGACTGTGCTTCGTAGGGCTTCTCTCTCATTTAATTCATCTGTAATGGTGCTGCCGCGGCACGGAACAAAAAAAAAATCTTACAGGGGTTATAATTTCCCTGCGCAATCAGTTCAGTTTTGCACCGCATGGGGAAATAAAAAGGAAAGGGAAAAAAGGAAGGTGAAACTCAACTGAACACTTGATTGAGGAGAAAATTAAGTGAATTGTGATTGCGTTATTCAACGTTTTCTGTCGCGCTCTTGCTTCCTTTGTGTTTCTGTTGACCTGTCCCCCAATCGCGAGTGATCCACATTGCTCGGGGTATGAGAGAATTAATTAGATAAAGAGAGAGAAGGACTCAAACATTTACCACAACAAAAATCGGTGCCGACAGAGATGTTATGCCATGCTCCTTCAATCCGACCTTGTTGCAAGCTTTAATAGCCGTCATTGTTGTGCCAGCCTGCGCAGTTAGAAAACCATGGTGGGTTTTTTTTCCATTGCAGTCTTTTTCGCTCTGGGTTTAAAAGGTGTTGCTGAACCCAAACCATCCATCCATCCATCTAGGCCTGTCACGATATCTATTTTTCATGGTACGATGTATAGCATCAAAATTTATTGCGATTAAACACTGTTGTTGTCATTTTAAGACTATAATAGCATTATAATGCAAGTACACTCTTCGAAAGAACCCATCATATTTTATTCTTAAGACTATTTCATTTCATTTAATTCATTTCAAAAATTAGGCATCGGAATCAGAATGTGAAAATGTAAATCTTAAACAAGTAAATAATGAATGTTAACAAAAAAGTTTAAGCTAAAAATAACGCTGAAAAAATAGTAACAGATTTATTTTCATACGTCAGGCACCCATATAAAAATATACTATAGTGTTTTTTTGTTTTTTTTTTACCATACTCACATTGAAAGCTCTAATCGAGATAGAGAGGCTGTGAAATTGGCTAAAATTAGGTTAGAATTGGTTTTTATTTATGGGTGATATATCAGACCCTCTAGATTTTCGCGATTTCCCGATCACTGCATCCAATGCAAAATCAACAAAAAGTCGCAATTTTTTGCGATCCTGCAAACTTCTAAGTTAAACGCAAAATAATCACAAAAGAATGTAAATAATCTCATAAAACATCAACTGACTTATAAGCCCCTTTCACACAGTGATACCGGTAAATATATGGCAAATTTCCGGAACGACTTTACCGGTAAATTCAAAAAAGCACTGTTCACACGGCTGTTCACACATCCATTCCAAAATACCAGTAAATTCTGATATCATTAACCAGAAATGAGCTCTAAACAGCTGCGCTTGTATTTGTAAACATTTGACTACAGCACAAACTCTGTGGATGGATCAGTATTGTGAACAACTACAATGAAAACATATAGAGAAACACTTTCGCATGTCTAGATGTTCATAATATGTGTGTGTGCTGGCGCTCATGGACTGTTTCATGGGCACAGCAAAGCTTGAAGGTAAACAAACAACGGCTTATCATAAGCATCTTTTTGATAATTAATTACACGGTTGGCATTAAGATGAACATATAAACGTTTTCTGACTAATTTCTAGCAGCTAAATGTGTCTGGAAAAATACTCAAAGGCTTTTATTCTCACAAACCGCGCGGACGTGAATATGTCTGACTGTTTTGATTGGCTAAAGCAGACGTCTCACGTCAGCACGTTATAGACGTGCACGTGCTCTTTCCGGCAATCTTCATTTTGCGTTCACACACTGATGGAGATTGGTTAAAGGATGACTGCTGTGGACGTAACTGAATTGAAAGACAATGTTTGAGATTTAAATGTATGGCTGGTATTATGATGTGCTTAAAATCAATTTGGTTTTGTTTAACTCTTGTCCTGTAGTTAACAAGAGAAATGAGTTTTCCATTGACGAGTTTTGCGGAAATTCTTGTTTTAGGTGTATTACGGTAGGGGAAGCCCTAATGCTGAGTTCACAACAGACGCGGAAAAAGCGTCAAGCATGAATGATTTACATGTTAAGTCAATGCAAAGATGGAAATATATATCCTGCTGCACGATATGCGTGAATGATGTTTTGTGCAAATCGATTAGAAAAATCTGAACTTTAGCAGACATGTGCGCTACTACAATCAGGAGCTTTCTCTTGTAGGGGTGTGATTATGACGTAGCGCCTGTTGTTGCTGTCCTGGGGGAAATCCTCCTGCAGATACTGGACAACATTTCATCAAACTGGGCTCGGCTCATTTGGAAGCACTGCTGAATGCCTCCATCATCCAGGTATAGTTTCTGGAGGAGTTTCTCAGCTCACAGAGCTGGGAGCACCTCAGAATGGATCTCATGGACTCAGGCATGGCTCCAAACTAATCAATGCTGTTTTTCAGTATTCCTAAAGCCCATAAACATGGTTATTCTGTCAATCAAAGTCCATGTAAACCATTTAGCAACGAAGCTAGAGGCGCCGGGCAGATAGAAGCCCATGACGCGAATCTGCGTCTGTTGTGAAGTGAATTTGATGCCCGAATGAAGCGAGTAAACTCAAAATATTCAGGCGTCTATTTACACGCAAATATAGAGTGATTTTTCTGTGCTTATCCCATCCCATCTGGTTTGAACACAGCATAACGCATGTCCTGAGTGAGGTACACAATGTCAGATGCTTCAGAAATAAATTCTGAGAGAAAAAAAAACAAGAGTTATACAACCTTCCCTTGGCTTAATCCCTAACATTTTAGATCTTTTATATAATTCTATAATTTATATGTGTGTGTGTGTGTGTGTGTGTGTGTGTGTGTCTGTGTGTATGTATATATATATATATATATATATATATATATATATATATATATATATATATATATATATATGTATATATATGTATATATATATATATATATATATATATATATATATATATATATATATATATATATATATATGTATATATATATATATATATATATATATATATATATATATATATATATATATATATGTATATATATATATATATATATATATATATATATATGTATATATATATATATATATATATATATATATATATATGTATATATATATATATGTATATATATATATATATATATATATATATATATATATATGTATATATGTATATATATATATATATATATATATATATATATATATATATATATATATATATATATGTATATGTATATATATATATATATATATATATATATATATATATATATATATATGTATATATATATATATGTATATATATATATATGTATATATATATATATATATATGTATATATATATATATATATATATATATATATATATATATATATATATATTTATATATATAATATAATCGCAAAATTGTTCGCAAATTTCAGGCATTTACCACAACAAAATCAGTCATTTTTATTGCAAAAAAAAAAAAAAGTGGGAAAAACTAGGGGGTTTTAATTAATTTTTTTCCCCCTGCAATTGAAATATTGGGATGTGAATACAGTGTTATTTACAATTGGTTTTCTGCCAGTCTAACAGTACTCATGTACAGAAATTAAATAATCACAATGCAAAAAATGCTTTTCTTTCTTTACTGTCTCGTTTTTGGTCCAAAAATCTACAAATTCTTTGACCAAGTAAAACTATTCTTTTAAATTTCAACTTCAAAAGAAGAGTTTTTCCCTGAAACCATCAAAATTCTCTACCAGTGGGGTAAGCAAAATAATCTTTCTTTTGCTTTAAATGTGAATATTTGGACTAGAAACAAGAAAACCTACTCAAAGCATGAAAAACTTCTTTGTTTTTGCATAAATTCCGTACAAATACAATAATTAAAAAACAATTCTTTAGCTCCTGATAAACTATAATTCAGACTTAACATTGCATATCTTGCGCTGTGACTATTGTGGATGTGCACTTTGCGATATCAATTCTGAAACAATATTCTGTGCAGGCCTATATTGCATCACCTAAAATGATTGAGAACATGCCCACTTATTTGATAAGTCAATAAATTATTTATTGTAGCAGACCTACATCCATCCATCTATCCATCATTAGTGTGCTTTGTAAAGCACTGGGCGTCTGTGTGGCGTCACTTGAAAATCTGTGGCTTCTCTACATGCTGGTGATGACTTATTAGAAGGAACTCTTTTTTTTCTGAAGTACTTTGACATTTTGTGTAAATGTAAAGTTGCGGAGCTCATTGCATAGGTCAGTTGTCTACCTCCCTTGGTGTTGTTCTTTCCTAACTTGTCACTAAGACTTTTATGCTATGTAATTTAAATCACTTCAAGTCTAATTCGGAGTTATGTTGAGTGGTTTCTGAGGTTTAAAACTCTTAAAATGGGCTGGCTGGCTTTTACTTTTGAATGTGTTGACGATGACTTTTGGAGAATTCTTTTCATTGAAATGCATTGGTGATGTTGTAAGTACTGGCATAAAATGTTAAGAAATGGAGGTAGAGATTCAGAACATGGCTAAAGGTTAGCATTCTTGCTCTTTGAAACAAAATACATGTTGACATTCAGGTGAATGTTAGTGCTCAGTGTTAATTTACGGAACTGGAGTTGTCACAAGGGCAGCATCTCAAACTAAAACCCCATGTAGTTCATTTACTGTTATAAATCTGCATATTTTTACATTTTGTTTTGTTTTAACGTTTCTAAAATAAATGTAAGCTTAATTGTGTGAATTAAAGTAGTGGTTGGATTTTATGCAACATTGGCTCATTCTGAAAATGTAGCCATATAGAGGTATATATGGCTGCATTTCATCGTTAAAATGAATGCTACAGAGCGCTATGATGCCATTCCTTTTCCGCAGTTACCCGTTTGTCTAGTTACTCGCCGTGTACGTCAGTGTATTTGAGATGCAGTGGAGTTGATTGCAATGATGGGGTTTGAGTCTGACGAAGAACGGTTTGAGAAATGCTTGTTGTAATGTTTTTTTTTTTTGTTTTTTTTTTTTGCTTGTTTTAAAGTTTCTAAATTAAATGTAAGATTAATTGTGTGAATTAAAGTAGTGGTTGGATTTTATGCAACATAGGCTCATTCTGAAAATGTTGCCCTATATACATTTCTAGAGATCGTGAATTATGTAGTCAGAGAAATGTATGGCTTTAAAACGAATGCTATGGGGCGGTATGTCACCGTTCCTTATCTGCTGTTACCTATTTGTCCAATGGCTCGCCACATACATCAGAGGATTTGAGACGCAGAGCAAAGTTGACCAAGACAGTGGAGTTCGAGTCTGCAATACAGTTTTAAAAATGCTTGTTTTAATATTCTTTGATTTTTCGTATTTAACATTTTTAAACTAAATGTAAGATTGTGTGAATTAAATTAGTGGTTGGATTTTATGCAACATAGGCTCATTCTGAAAATGTTGCCCTATGTACATTTCTGGAGATCATAAATTAAGCAGCCAGAAGTACGTATGGCTGCATTTCATCTTTAAAATGAAGGCTACAGGGTGGTTTGATGCTTTTCCTTTTCCGCTGTTACCAGTTTGTCCAGTGGCATGCGCGTACGTCGGCAGTACTGAGACGCGTTGACCATGATGATGTGGTTTGAGTTCCAGAAAGCGGGTAAGACAAAATACAAAAGCCAAAAAATAAAATAAGTAAATAACAGAGTGAGAATGTGGTAAAATCTGAACATGTGGTAAAAATCAGGTTGCTGCGTGGTCTTCTCTTTTTCTGGATTACTTTTGTAAACATTGTCGGTTGGGTTTAGGGAGGTAGGTGGGCGGGTCAATCTGTGCTTTTGAAAACACTATCGGTTGGGTTTAGGGAAAGAGGAGGGGTGAGTCAGTCGATTGGCTTCGTGAGAACAGCAGCAACGAATGACACTTGCGAGAGAAATTTGAGATCTTAAAAAGCATCGTAGTGGATTGGTGAAAACAAAAATTGCAAAACAGTGTAGCTCCTGGGACGTATTTGGCGCTCTCCAGTAATTTATATAAGAGTACATTTTCAGAATGAGCCTGAGAATGAGTTGATTTTATTTTATTTTTATTTTATTTTTTTATTTGTATGACTCAGGTAATTATATTTAAATGTGTACTTCATTACAAGGCCATAAAGTATTACTTGTAGAATTTAAATTAATTTTATAGATCTAAAAATATAATTTTAAAAACCATTTTTATTCTGGTAAGTCTATTTATTCTGGGATAAAATAAACAAAAATATTTTACATATTTTTTTGGTGACATTATAGTTCACACCATTTACTTCCCAATCCCTAAACTCAACTATATATATATATAGTATATATATATAGCCCATATATATTGTTTGCATCCACTAACCTTAAAATAAAAATGAGTAAATCCAATGAATCTTTTTTTTTCAGTAAGAGAAGTTGTCCTTGTGATTGAATCAATTGCATTATCTCCCATAAGAACACTTTAATATTTAATTCCCTTACATTTATATCTCTATTTTTCTTTTCATGCATATCTTTATTGAACTTCATGTTTAAATTGTATTACTTTGTCATCATGTCTTGCTCTTGCCCTCATCCCTCAAAGTGACCCAGGTGGCAAGTGTTTGATGACCCAGTAACACTGTTCCACTTCTTTTTTTCCTGTAAGTACAGACTCTTCAAACTTGCAATCAGCCACTTATTTTGTGTTAATTAGCTCTGCACAAATGGCAGCAACCTAGCATGCGGAGCGGCTGCGAGTCACCTGAAAAACTTCATCTGGGTTTATTCGGCCGCCTAATTAGGTGTCCAGCTGCTTGCCGGTCAGCCGGCTTTGGAGATCACGTCCAATCAGACGGCCAAAGTAAATCCAGGGCCACTGCGCTGGGCTGACGTGTGATATCCAGTCTCGGTCGGTGACATGGCTGACTGGGGTTAACCTGTGAAGAGGCAGCAGGTGCTGTGGGATTAAGTGTCCGCCCTGCCTCTGGTTACACAAGCTAATTGAACACATTCTGACGCCCTCTGGACACCTGGGGGAAGCCTCTGGACATGGGAGTGGGAGGGCTCTGGCCTTAGCCGTGTGTGTGTGCGCGCTTTGAGGAAAAAATATACTGACCCCTAATGTAGAATAAAAAAAAAGGAAATAAGAAAAAAATACAACGCAGCTTGATTATTAAGCTAAAAATCAGTTTAAAAGGTAGGTTTCCAAGAAATGGTAAAATTGAGTTTCTGAAAAGACTGAACTTTTTTTTTTGTCACCTTTGTGTGAATGTGAGTTTGATGTTAGTTTGATTAAGAACCAACTTGTGCTGAAGAAACTTTTTAGTCTTAAATGGAATTCCGCCTTTTTGTTCATCAAATCTGAAACAGTAAAATCACCTCATTACTGGAACTAAACAAAATGGTTCTTTAAAAGAATCTTTAATAAAGAAGCAGTTCTATTTAAAACCACAGCATCCTAAAGAACAATTTTATTTGATATTTTATTTAAAATTTATTGAAGCATTTACTTGTATTGATAGGGTTCAATATTTCCCGCCTTTTTGTTTTTCAAATCTGCAACTGTAAAAATCACCTCATTACTCGTTTTCTGGAACTAAAAAAATGGTTCTTTAAAGAATTGTTCTTTTTAAAACCACAGCATCCTAAAGAACAATTTTATTTGACATCTTATTTTAATGTATTGAAGCGTTTCCTTGTGTTCAAGTCTAGGGTTCTTTGCACCTTTTTTCAGATAACTATAAAATTACAGTTACTGTAACTATAAATTAAAATCACCTCATTACTCATTTTCCGTTATTAAAAACTTGTTTTTCAAAGAATCATTAAATAAAGTAGCAGTTAAAACCACGGCAAAGAGCAATTTTATTTGATATTTTGTTTTATTTTAAATTTATTGAAGCGTTTTTTCATGTCTAGTGTTCTTTATTTCCCTCCTTTTTGTCTTTCAATTCTGTAAAATCACCTCATTACTCGCTTTCTGGAATGAAAAAAAGGTTCTTCACAGAATCTTTGTTAGTACCAGTTCTGATGAAACTGTATCATCCCAAAGAACTATTTTATTTGATATTTAATTTTATTTTAAATGTATTGAAGCATTCCCTTGTGTCAAGTTTATTTTTATTTATTTTTTTTTATCTGTAACTTAACTCACCTCATTATACCCTTTATGGAACTTAAAAATGGTTCTTTACAGAATCTTTAAGTAAAGTAGCAGTTATATTTAAAACTGTAGCATTATAAAGAAATATTTTTATTTTAACTTATTTTAAATTTATTGAAGCGCTTCTTTGTGTTTGAGTTTAGGGTGCTTTTCCCGCCTTTTTGGTTTTCTGTAACTGTAAAATTTTTATAAGTAACAGTTCTATTTAAACTGCAGCATCCCTAAGAACTATTTTATTTGATATTTTATTTTATTTTAAAATAAATGTATTGAAGTATTTCCTTGTGTCGAGTTTAGTGTTCTTTATTTCCCTCCTTTTTTTCTTACTCCCTTTCTGGTACTTAAAAATGTTTTTTTTTTTAACATATTTTTTTTAGTAAAGTAGCACTTCTATTTAAAACTGTAGCATCCTGAAGAAATGTTTTTATTTTAACTTATTTTAAATTATAGAAGCTTTTCTTTGTGTTTAAATTTAGGGTGCTTTTCCCACCTTTTTGGTTTTCTGTAACTGTAAATTTACCTCATTACTCGTTTCTGGGACTAAAAATGGTTCTTCACAGAATCTTTATAGTAACAGTTCCATTTAAAATGGCAGCAATCCTAAAGAACTACTTTATTTGATATTTTATTTTTATTTAAAATGTATTGAGGTGTTTCCTTATGTTCTAGTCTAGTGTGCTATATTTCCCGCCTTTATGTCTTTCAAATCTGTAACTGTAAAATCACCTCATTATTCGCTTTCTGGAACTTAAAAATGGTTATTCACAGAATCTTTGCTAGTAACAGTTCTATTAAAAACCACAGCATCCTGAATAACTATTTTATTTGATATAAAAATTATTGAAGCGTTTACTCTTGTTCACGTTTAGAGTTCTTTTTTTCACTCCTCTTTGTCCTTCAAATCTGTAACTGTAACATCACCTTATTACTCGTTTTCTGAAAAAAAAAAAAAAACACAAAAAAATGTTTTGAATCATTTGACTCAGTCCCAGTTAAACGTAGACTCTGAACGAATCATTTCATTTATAGGGCACCTAGTTTACCCCTTTTTTATGATTTAATATTAATATTATGGTTCTTCTGAGTGTGCCAGTTTAGGTCAATTACAAAACACAATTCAGATTTTTTTATGATAATGTGTTAAAAAGTGTAATTTTGGTGGCGTGTACACAGGTCGCTGTTTTAGGGGTGTGTTGCTTCACATGAAAATTAGTTTCAAATTCCTGCCTAACGTAACAAGGGGGCGGAGCCAAGAGCTCTCCCGCTCTGTGTTTGGCAACAGACAGGCAGACAGAGAGAAAAAACATTAGTGAGAGGATCAGAATTCAGCCGTACATGTACGACTTGGACACAGACCAAGGAGAGAGTACAAAATCATTTGTGCCTTTGTATAGTTTTACAGCCAACAGTGTGCTAGTTTAAACTTCCGAGCTTGTACACAAAGATTAAATACCCTCGCGTACTGAATTAACTTTGACTGAGGCACCGGATGACCTGCTTAGAGCTGTGACACGGCACACCAAACACGCATATTCGCATGTTATTTAAAATGAAACTGTTCAGATGGAGCTCTGTGGCGCGGCAGAAACATGAAGTGTCCGGAATGGGCGCCGCGGACAGCCACCGACTTGAAGCACCGTTGTGTGTACCCTGATAGAAACCTATGTTTAGAATTGTAAAATGCATGGTGCGGCGCTTCTGGTGTGCAACCTGCAGGCAAGTTTGTTATTTTATTTCCAATGGAGCAACACTCACGTGAGACAACGCGCTCGCACTTTTCAGCTGAATCTAGTTAATATCACACTTACAGGGAGCTTCTGTGACCGCGAGAAATGCAAACGGCTGAAGTTTAAGATAGACGCAATGAAATGTACACTAGTTTGCAAATCTATCTACAAACAAACTAAGTTTGTCAAGTACATCAAGTTGCGGTCGATCTAAAAACCGCTCCAATTGGTCCGCCGTTTTTATATTGTTAAATTGGAAAAAAAAAAAAGTACTGTGTGTGTTTATATCACCCCAATATGATGGTATATACTCTATACTTACACACATGTCTGTCCAAACAGCTTGAAAAGTAGATTTTTCACCATAGGTGCATTTTAACGAGTTAATTGCAGACTCTCTCTAAACTGATCATTTTAATCAGTGAATCGTTAACCGTAAACTCACTCTGATCAGATCTTTTGAATCAGTGAATTATTAAGTGCAGGCTTTCATGACTAAATTGTTTCAATAAGTGAAACATTAACTGCTGACTTTCTCTAACCTGATCGTTTGAATCAGTGAATCATTAACTTCAAACTCATTCTGATCAAATCTTCTAAATCAGTGAATCAATCCTGCATTCCATTCAGATGGGCTCATCCCTATTCCCTAATTATGAACAGTTTTTTCCTCCAGAGTTTACATCTACAAAGGGATTTAGGGCATAGATCCCTTACGAATGGAATATGTTGTTCGACACTAAACATCTTCCCTGCGCAAAGGATCATGAAGGCCCAAAGAGTCCATCAGTTATACCCTTTTAAAATCCTTTGTTGTATAGGGTCCTTCGAAGTGACCAGTTTTAAGCACTTCAGTTTGGAATGACACTTTAATAAGTGCCCTTCGGAGAGCAACATATCCTGTTTGGAACACACCATCTGTCTGACTTGATAATTTGAATCAGTGAATCATTAACTGCTGACTCTCTCTGATCAGATCATTTGAATTGGTGAATTGTTGGCTCTAGAACAGATGCAATGAAATCTGTCCTATTCATGAAATGATTGTTAAGTCCGTTTGTCAACTGATTTATCTGGTTTACTGACATGATTTTTCCAGTTCAAAGTAAGTTTCACATTTATGGGAGTAAACAGTATTTTTTTTTATAATGTTGTGAAATATATTTAAACGTTCATTAAATCAATTCTTAATAAATACCTATATACACACTCAGAAAATTATCTTTGTTGTTTGTTTAAACTACTTTCTTAATAGTGCCTTATATGTATGTAGATATCAGTTAAATTATTTTCTGATGTCTACATAGTTATTATTATTCCATTAAATACTCCCAGAAGCAGAAGATCCATGATTGACCATATATGGTTTGTGTCGTGAATGTTAATGAGCTCTGTGCCACTCCTACAGACACGCACACACACAGAGCATGTACAAATATAAACCCAATCAGAGTAACGTTACCCTATTTTTCTCAGCAGATCTATTGTGAATAAAAGCTAAATTATAATTAAACTTGACAAAAGAGGGTGATAAAGATGTATTGTGTTGTATTTTGAATCTATGGTCAAAGAAAAAACAGCCATGAATTATTATTAAGCTCTGCATGAACAGATGACAGTTAAGCTGAGTGATTTGACACGATTCAACAGTCTATATGTGTTTGCTGAAACACACGCCTCAAATTTCACAATAAACTCGTTAAATTAACAAATGATGTAACTAAACATACCTAATGCCTCTTCAGAGGGGAGATGAGTAATCTGTAAATGTTGCATTTTGCGTCCTGAGGCGATATTGACATGTCTTGTGCTGTCGTTGCCTATTAATGCATAGTAAACAATTTGAGGCTTGCATTTTCAAAATAAAAGTCTCACATACAAAATAATTAAGGAAGGAAAATCATCACTATTATAGAAGACATTTAATTATCAAACGCAGCCTGAGGTGTGCATTTTAATGATCTCAGCTTTTTTTATGCTCCCAGAGCTGCATATACAAGAAACGTGCTCTCTTGATGACATCAGCTGTTTTTCAGGTCTGGATAAATGACCTAAAGTAGGTGTACATGCAAATGAGGAGGGCATGGCCCATGAGTAGGCCCACATGAAATATGCACTCTTAAAATTCTGCAGATTTTTAGCCCATCATTGATTCTGTTGATTTACTTGAGTAAATGTGTGTGAATTTATATGTATTCAGTTTTTAAACTAATTTCAATATATTTATTGACTAATATGAAAATGTTCATATGATTAATTTATAATAAAGTTTGTAAGGTAATATTTTCTGTCGTTTGGCAGATATGTTAAATGAGAGACTTGCTTTGTTTACCAAATAAAGTGGATCTAATTGAATTTGCATTGTTAACATTAAATAAAAGTTTAAAAAAATATTTTAAATATTTTAAATATATTAAATGTTTAAATATTTTTTTTCATATATGAAGTTTTTAGTTATAATACTGCCAAACTCATTCTGCATAAATCTGCAGACTTTTAACAAAATTCTTTGCAGAAATAGCATAAAATGTCTGCAGATTCTGTTTGGCCTTACCCAGAAGTCTAGTCAGTTTGTTCTGATTGGCCTGCTGTCCACCGGGATTTTACGCTCATGGAATTTACATGACAACAAGGAAACTGTGGTGTTTGAGGCTCAAAGTATGCTCATTTTCAAATACTGATCTTTTATTTTTCTACTATGTTTTAGTATACCCAGATTTTCAATATAGGGTAGCTTTAAATTGAGCTGAAACAACACATTAACTTAATAACTTAATTTATTAATTTATTAACTTAATTGGTTTATGTTCAATCCACATGAAATTTTAAAAACTAATCAGCTGACTTTATTCTTTCATGTTGTCCCAAAACAAGTCGATTGTGCGGAACTCTTGTGCGGAAAAGCTGGGTTCCACACAATTCCTTCATATCGTCACAACACAAATCGATTACATTACATTTACATTTACATTTACATTTAGTCATTTAGCAGACGCTTTTATCCAAAGCGACTTACAAATGAGGACAAGGAAGCAATTTACACAATTAAGAGCAACAATGAATAAGTACTAAAGGCAAGTTTCAGGTCTGTAAAGTCTAAGAAGGGAAGTATTAGTAGTTTTTTTTTTTCTTTTTTGTACAGTTAGTGTGATATTCAAAGAGGCAATTGCCGATTAGGAAGTGAAGTGGAGACTAAATAGTTGAGTTTTTAGTCGTTTCTTGAAAATAGCGAGTGACTCTGCTGTTCTGATGCAGTTAGGGAGTTCATTCCACCAACTGGGCAGCTTGAGCGTGAGCGTTCGCGAAAGTGATTTTTTCCCTCTTTGGGATGGAACCACGAGGCGACGTTCATTCACAGAACGCAAGTTTCTGGAGGGCACATAGATCTGCAGAAGTGAGTGCAGATAAGAAGGTGCTAGGCCAGAAGTAACTTTGTAGGCAAACATCAGAGTTTTGAATTTGATGCGAGCAGCAACTGGCAGCCAGTGCAAACGGACTAGCAGCGGAGTGACATGTGCTCGTTTAGGTTCATTGAAGACAACTCGTGCTGCTGCATTCTGGAGCAGCTGAAGAGGTTTGATAGAGTTAGCTGGAAGCCCAGCTAGTAGAGAGTTGCAGTAATCCAGTTTGGAGAGAACAAGAGCTTGAACAAGGAGTTGAGCTGCATGTTCAGATAAGAAGGGTCGGATCTTTCTGATGTTATAGAGTGCAAATCTGCACGATCGAGCAGTTCTAGAAATGTGGTCAGAGAAGTTTAGTTGGTCATCAATCGTTACTCCAAGGCTTTTCACCATTTTGGATGCAGTAATGGTTGCCCCATCCATCTGGATTGAAAAGTTATGGTGTAGAGTCGGGTTGGCAGAAACTACAAGCATTTCCGTTTTTGCGAGGTTCAGCTGAAGATGATGATCTTTCATCCAGTGTGAAATATCCAACAGGCAGGCTGAGATACGAGCTGGAACCGAGGGATCATCAGGATGAAAAGAGAGGTATAGCTGGGTATCATCAGCATAGCAGTGGTAGGAGAATCCATGTCTCTGGATGACTGGTCCTAGAGAAGATGTGTAGATGGAGAAGAGAAGTGGCCCAAGAACAGAGCCTTGAGGTACCCCAGTGTTTAGATGCTGTAGGTTGGACACCTCTCCCCTCCAAGACACCCTGAATGACCTGTCAGAGAGGTAAGATCTGAACCATTGTATAACAGTGCCCGCAACGCCCAGTGACTCAAGCGTAGATAGCAGGATCTGGTGGTTGACAGTGTCAAAAGCAGCTGACAAGTCCAGCAAAATGAGGACTGATGATTTAACATTAACTTTATCATTTTTACAAATTTAAGTAGATTGAACATAAAGCTATTAAGTTGTCCCCCTAAAAACCTTAAGAATTGTGTTGTTTCAGCTCAATTTAAAGAAGTAGTGTGAACAAGCATTAAAAGTCATTTTTTGAGTCTACCAATACATTCCAAAATGTGCTTACAGCCCATCTCTGATAATTAATAGTTATATAAATAAGTTCCATCCAAATCATCACATTGTTTGTGATATCGTTACATTTAGAGATGTTTGGCTGTCTGCATTTATTAATAAAGAATGCTGCAGATCATTCACTTCCAGCTGGCTAAAGCGCTTCAAAAAAAGTCAATGTTTGTATTAACGCTGAATGAGCAGAACAAATAGCAACAGAAATTCACTCGTCAGTCTGTTGCTTCAGTGAAACATTAACCCTAGGTTAATTATGACAGGAGGCCGCAGACCATATGTTAGTGTTTACAGCACATATATGTCGCGTTATCAACCTTTATGATAATATAAGGCCAGAATGCATACATTTCATACCACGTGCGATGTGAAGCGAAGCCCGAGCTGCCGGCCTGACCCTGGTTACCATGGGTACGATGGGTGCTTTGTTGTAGCCACTGTCTGCCTGGTAACCCAGTTCTTGCTAATTGCTGTTGTCTTGGCAACAAGGTGCCCAATGTAATCTGGAAAAAAAAGCGGGTAACAATCTGCAACGAATGTATGTATTCATTAGAAGAGTTCAGCCTCTCCCTTCTGGTGCTCCTGCCTTCAGCAGAAGAGACTAGATTTGAGTCCTTGTTTTTGGGGTACGACTGTAAATTGAGATTATGGCAAGCTGTTTTAACCTTTAATCTCTAAATGCTCTACTAGTGTCCATTTTCAGTAGTATATTTTTCATGAAGTACTAGTACTCATCCATTAGCTATTATATTAAAACAGTTTTAATAATCGGAAAAGTTATGGTATAAAAAGTTTTTCTGTAAAAAATTTGGTAGAAACTGTAAAATAAATCAGACCCTATAGTTTTGCACAATTTTTTTTATGATTTTGGCAAAAAAAAAAAACTACTGATTTTGTGGCAATAATTCTCAGAAATTTGCAGAGAATTCTGCGATTAAAAACACACACACACAAATATATATATATATATATATATATATATATATATATATATATATATATATATATATATATATATATATATATATATATATATAAATGTAAAAGATTACATGTATTTATCATATTAGGTAGCCTACTAGTTGTGTAGTCTGAAACAATGACACAAATCATAAAAATAAAGCTTCTTTTTTTTGGTCTCTTGACAAGACAAGATCTGAAACGGTAGAGATTAAGCCAAAAGAAAATTTGTATAACTCTTATTTTTATCCACAATCTTACTTTTTCTCAGATTTCACTCCCCGGGGCATCTGACATCGTCACATATAGGACATGCGTTAGGGCTTCCCCTACCATAATACACCTAATACCCGGATAGCAGTAAAACTCGTCAGTGGCAAAAAAGCGTTTCCTCTCGCTAACTACAGGAAAACAGTTAAACGAAATAATTTATCGATTTGACGCACATCATAATACCAGCTGTACATGTAAAGCACAAATAATGTCCTTCAATTTGGTCTAACAGGGTTGTGCTTATTCTTTTCATGAGTGAATTATGGGTGTGTTTTGAAAATAATGTGTATTAAATCAATCAGAGTCTCATCTCCCGTTCCCTTTGAAAGTCAGTTGTGTCGCTATGGTGCATTCGCTATTTACATGGCGGACTTTGTAAGTAGAAAAACTGAATGCTTCACTGGCGAGAAAACAGTTAAACAGAGCATCTGCAGCGCGAGGATAAAGAATGAGTCTCCTCCATTCGGCCTTTTTGCTTTCTCTTTACTTTTACTTTTTACTCCATTAATTTCATGGATAAGGAGCTGGTGTTGTACACGCTCTACTGAAGACATCCATTAGCCTACATATTTAATTTAGTCTGTTAAATGCAAAGATTTGTTTCAAAACGATTTCTAAATTCAGTTTTAATTTCCAGCAAACTAATAAATGAACCATAATAATGAAGTTTGGTCAAAAAGCGCAGTTATATCCGAACACACGTCCTATTATTACGCCCCATATGCATATGTCTCCAAAACCCGACAGGTGGACAAATTTAAACTTGTTTTTATTAAAACAAATATAAATGTGCATATAAAATAATAATACTGCTAATAATTATTATAACTTTATAACAAATTATAACAAATGCAAATTGTCATGATTGAACTAAAAAAAAGCCTCCTGTGGTGAAGAAGGCATGGAGGCGGTGGTTTTTATATTGTGAAAGTATATTTACATGTTGAAAGTAATCATTTTTGTAACATTTTAATATATATATATTTTTTTATATGTAAACATATTTGTGTATTGCTGTATATCCTGTGTGTATTAAGCAATGTGTGAGCGTTTGGACCCGCATAACTAACGCTGGACTTTAGGCCAGCTTTTTTTTTTTTGTCAATGACATGGTCTCTTTCAGTTCCGCAAAATAGCAACGGTTCTTAAAGGGGTGGTCCAGAGTGCATTTAAATTTTTTTATAATTGTTTTTACCTCTTTTGATAGCACAGTGGAGATTTACAGACAGGAAATGATGGAGAGCAGAGAGAGGGAAAGGATCAGCAAAGGACCTCAAGCCAGGAATTGAACTCGGGTCGCCGCGAGCACCTGAGGTGCTATATGTCGACACACTAACCATTATTTGCTATTAGCGCCGACCACAGTTTATTTTTAAGGCTTGGTTGTGTTCATAAGATGCAAAGCAATGTGTGCTCTTGCTTCATGTGTAGAAAATCACATTATTTTTTCATATATCTGATCATATACAGCTACTCAGCTAACATGAAAATGACTGTCATATTTCCTAGTTCTTCTGAAAGGCCCGTCCTCAAGAGGCTCTGATTGGTCAGCTAACATAATGTGTTGTGATTCGCATTTTAGCTGTCTTTGCCATAACATAACAGTGCTTCTGGCCACGCCTCTTCGCCGCGCCATGTGTGTGGGCGTGGTGAATGTGTGTAACTGGAAGCCCTTGTGATCTCACTAGCCTGGATGTATTATATGTAGTCTCCAAACTTTGTAGTCTCCCTTTGCATTGAACTTTCAGCCTATTGCATTAGGAGATGTTGTTTATGTTTACACAGCTACAGTACACATCAACTAAAGTTTAAAATATGATCACAGTGGACCACCCCTTTAACACATCTCCTTTTCAGACCAGCACGCCCATGATTCCACAAAGTGGCGAAATGGATTTGCTATTTAAACAGCGAGGCCCAAAACGCGAAAATGACAGTTGCGCTGGTCTAAAAATAGCAACAAATCGCACCATACACATCTTGCACCTTATTGCGCCGGGTATATGGTAGGGCCCCTAGTATATAATAATTGAGCACTAGCATTTAATAAATAAGGACTGGTGCTTAATAGAAAAGACACTAGAACCTAAAAAAAAAACAAAACTAGTAGCTTTAAAATAGATACTAGTAATGTTAAATGATACAATGGCCTGTCATAGTGAGAAAACCACCTGACCTTACGAGATCACACTTATTTGAGTGCAGCCTCAACCACCTGTCAGACAGACAGCAGTGTAATATGAAACGGAAAGGGTCGTGTGTTATCGTGTAATTCAATAAAGAGAAATACAGAGATTTCTTTCTTTTTTTTTTTCAGCATCACTTGGAGACCACAAACCTAATGAACTTGTTTGGGTCAATAATTCTGCTGTAAGTCTCTTTGCATAAAGTTCAGAAGGAATAGCTCTCTGTTTACAGTACATCAGCATTATGGGTAATATTTGTTTTCTGTAAAAGAACTTACTGTATTTCTGACATACTGTGTTTGTTGAGGATAATAAACCTGAGCTAACATGAATTTATAATGCAGTAAACAGAATCAGTTAGATTAGATTTTACATTTAGTAATATTTTAAAACTAAATAGTTAATTTTTCATACAGTTCTGTTGAACATTTATTCCATTTGGTATTATTTATTTGTTACAGTTTTTTGTTAATATTTTATTATTAAAATGAGAATTAGGGCTTTGATGAATATATACAATTTTATAATTTAATTTTATATCTTTTTTATTTATCAGTTTTTTTAGCTACTTTGGATTAGCAATTTATATTTAGGAAGGTGTATATAGTTTGATGAAAATATTTTTTTCTTCTTTTTTACCATGTAAACTACTGATGACTTTTCTTCCAAATTTTAAATGAGAACTGTGGATATTTATAGATTATAAAGCTTTATAGATTTAAATAACATTGACATTATACTGAAACGATTCATGTATCGCATTTTGAATTTTTGAGTTGGATTTGTGTATTTATGAATCGCGTTTTGAGTGAACAAATTAGATTTGTGTATTGATATATTGCGTTTTGAGTTTACAAATTAGATTTGTGTATTTATGAATCGAATTGGATTTGTGTATGTATGAATCGCATTTTGAATTTACATAATGGATGTGTATTTATGAATTGCATTTTGAATTTACGAATTTGATTTGTGTATTTATATATCGCGTTTTAAGTAAGCAAATTAGATTTGTGTATTCATGTAACGCGTTTGATTTTACAAATTGGTTTTTTGTATTTATGAATTTCGTTTAGAATTTACGAATTAGATCTGTGTATTTTTATATCGCGTTTTGAGTTTACAAATTGGATTTGGTATTTATGAATCTTGTTTTGAATTTACGAATTGGATTTGTGTATTTATATATCGCGTTTTGAGTTAACAAATTTGATTTGTGTATTTATGTATCGTGTTTTAAATTTACTAATTGAATTTGTGTGTTTATGAATCTCGTTTTGAATTTACAATATTTGTGTTTTTTAGTTAAATTGGATTTGTGTATTTATAAATCGGTTTTGATTTTACAAATTGGATTGGTGTATTTATGAATCGGATTGGATTTGTGTATTATTAAATTGCGTTTTGAATTAACGAAATGGATTTGTGTATTTATGAATCGTGTTTTGAATTTACGAAATGGATTTGTGTATTTATGAATCACGTTTTGAATTTACGAATTGGATTTGTGTATTTATGAATCGAATTGGATTTGTGTATTTTTGACGCGTGTTTTGAATTTATGAATTGAATTTGTGTGTTTATGAATCGCGTTTTGAATTTATGAATTGGATTTGTGTATTTATGAATGAAGTTGTGAATTTACGAATTGGATTTGTGTATTTATGAATCGAGTTGGATTTGTGTATTTATGAATCGGGGCATCTGAATTTACGAATTTGATTTGTTTATTTATGTATCGTGTTTTAAATTTACTAATTGAATTTGTGTATTTATGAATCTCGTTTTGAATTTACAATATTTGTGTTTTTTAGTTAAATTGGATTTGTGTATTTATAAATCGGTTTTGATTTTACAAATTGGATTGGTGTATTTATGAATCGGATTGGATTTGTGTATTATTAAATTGCGTTTTGAATTAACGAAATGGATTTGTGTATTTATGAATCGTGTTTTAAATTTACGAAATGGATTTGTGTATTTATGAATCACGTTTTGAATTTACGAATTGGATTTGTGTATTTATGAATCGAATTGGATTTGTGTATTTTTGACGCGTGTTTTGAATTTATGAATTAAATTTGTGTGTTTATGAATCGCGTTTTGAATTTATGAATTGGATTTGTGTATTTATGAATGAAGTTGTGAATTTACGAATTGGATTTGTGTATTTATGAATCGAGTTGGATTTGTGTATTTATGAATCGAGTTGGATTTGTGTATTTATGAATCGGGGCATCTGAATTTACAAATTGGATTTGTGTATTTATGAATCACGTTTTGAATTTACGAATTAGATTTGTGTATTTATGAATCACGTTTTGAATTTACGAATTAGATTTGTGTATTTATGAAACGCGTTTTGAATTTGTGAATTGGATTTTGTAAATGTAAATTGTGTTGTGGATGTATAAATTATATTTTTTAAATGAATAAGATTTGAGACTGATCTGCCTTCATTGATGTTTTTTATGTGATATTTTACTGTTAATTAATCATCGGAAATCAAAGTTGAATAAAAACGCAGAATATATATTTACATGTAATAAGTAATAATTCCTGACCAAAGCAATGATACATGTACAGACTATATTTAAGAACTACATTTCTTTATGGAGCACATAATAGGATGCTGTAAACGTTAAGCACTGTCTGTCCATGTGTAGCTAACCTGAAAACATTTCTGAGAAATGGCAGCTTGAGGGAAAAAAAACAACAAATCCTTCTCCAGAGATTATTTAATGGACATTGAGCTTTAAAACCAACCATGTGCGTAAAGAGATTGTGTTACTGTTCTCTTGAGTGTGAATTCATATGTGCTTGTCACATACTTGTAATTTATACACAGTCATATTGAGATGCATACATCAAAACTACCAATTTCACACCATTAATCTGCTCCAAACCAGAAACGTTTACATGCAGCGCTCACTTGAAATCAATCTCAATGCATAGCAGACCTTATTTGTCAACTTCTTTATGTATTACTATTACTTTTTTATGACAGCAAATGTAATGGTTTATGCAATTACTAGTTAACAAACATATTAATGAACATGTGCTTAAGCTTAGAAACTCCCAAAAAAATACCTTTCTTGTTTGTTCAAATTACCTATTAAACCAAGTCAAACCAACATGATTCTTAAGGTTTTTTTTTTTTTGGACAACTTAATTGTTCAATGTACTTAAATATGTACAAATAATTACATTGACGTAATCAAATTGTTTTGGGACAACATGAAAGTATTGTGTGGAACCCAGCATTTTTACAGTGTATATTTACACAAAAAAGGTGAAGATATTTTCTAAACATTTGCATTTTAGAAGTAGACTTATAATTCTAATCTCATTTTGCTTTAATGATTGTGTTTTTAAATTGTTTGTGTGTGTAGGTCTGACACAACTTGATGGTGAGTATATGCACATTTCTTCATTATTTTTTTGCTAAATGTTACTGGTACACAATAAAAGTGGTTGTAACCATGGCCACAATATGTTTAAAGTGTATTTATCTTATTGTTTTGTCTAAACCAAAACTAAATCAAATGGCTTAACACAACTTAAAATGAATCTCAATGCATAGCAGATAATATTTTAAAATATTTGATATATAAATTTTTTTTTCTTTTGTGATAATTTTATTCACAAAAGCAAATGACTTCTTCATATCCACTATCCCACTACCCTACTATATCTGTTTCTTATTAACAAAAACAGGTAAAAATATTTGATAAAAAAGAACTATTTTTTATAAGTAAATAGCAATAAAATATTAAATAAATTAGCAATAATAAATCTTTTTCAAGTGAAGTTTTAAAGAAAGAATTCAGCCAAAAATGAAAATTCCCCCATCTTACGCAAATAAAAATGTGGCTAAATTTTTTTTAATGTATTGTCTTAACTGAGATTCAATCAAACTCTAAAAATTAAACTATAGTATAATACAAACAACAACTAAAAGCCCATTTCGACTAAACCACACCACACTACACTACACTACACGACGACCTCAAAACATTACAAATTTCTGAGTCTGCCTCACATACTGTATGTGAGCACTTTTGAGGGTAACACATTACAAGTAACGCGAGTTACATAATAATATTACTTTAATATTAAGTATCGAGGAAAATAACGTATTACAAGTAACGCAAGTTACGTGATAATATAACTTTATTATTAAGTAATGTGTAAAGTAACGCATTACAAGTATCCCCGGTTACGTTATATTATTACTTTAATATAAAGTAACGAGTAAAGTAATGCATTACCTAAATTAAGTAATAATATTTGAGTTAGTTTTTAAAATTGTAACTCGTGTTACTCGAGAGATTATTTAATTTGCTTTTAAAAAATAATTTGCTGAATGAAAATGAATGTAATCACACTGAATCACACTCAATGAGATGATGAGTTACCTGTGGGAACAGACAGAAACCAAGATGGGAGAGCCTTTCATTTCTGTGATGGAAGTATTCTCGTTATTTTGAACACATGGAAAAAAAATAAATAAATAATTATCTCAAGTGGTTTTACTGAACTAATAAGACAAAAATTCACAAGCTTTCAACTTCCATTAATCTGTGTATACAGCATATATAGTGTCAGGAAACTCTCAGAAGGTAACATTACTCTTATCTTTTTTTTATATTAGATTTTTTTTAAGTAAATGAAGGTGTAGGTTATACAGTGTGTCATTAAATGCAGAGCTCCTCTATTAAAAACAAAAATAAAAACGCCTTGCAAGTTAGATCAAGCCTCAGGTATAAAAAAGTAACTCAAAAGTTATAACGCATTACTTTCCATATAAAGTAACTAAGTAAAGCAACTAGTGACTAGTGGAGTAACTCAATACTGTAATGCATTAATTTTAAAAGTAACTTTCCCCAACACTGTAGGTGAGTGGGCTTAACAAACCACCAACAAAAACATGTTCTTTCATCTCTATGACACTTTAACCAACACATGCAGTTTTGCACATTTGCATCAGACACTTTTACAATCACTCCTCATCTCTTTAAAAAAGCTTTGCATTTCTGAAGTGTGCTTCACACAGGTGAGTGGGCCTGACAAACCACCTGTAGAAACACTCTTTTCTCTTTTTTTCCCATCCTCACTCTAGCACTGTGTATTTCTCTATGCTTTGTGTATTTCCGCTTCTTGTTGAATCGCTAAATCCCGTGGACAAAATTGTCTGCTAAATGACTAAATATAAATCATGTGTTTATGATTTTATGTAATTTTTTTTTATTGAGATTCATAACTCATCTGAAAGCTGAATAAATAAGCTTTCCATCAATGTATGGTTTGTTAGTACAATATTTGGCCTATACACAACTATTTAAATATCTGTAATTTGAGAATTCCAAACTGTTTTGATATAGTGACTAATGGAAATGTACGTGATATCTTAATTTAACATGATCTTTACTTAATATTGTAATGATTTTTTGGTATATATATTGTTTTTACACATACAATGCACTTTTTGACTATTGGCAAATATTTAGTTGAAGTCACAATTATTAGCCCCCCTGTTTATTTTTTCCCCAGTTTCTGTTTAACAGAGAGAGGATTTTTTTTCAACTCATTTCTAAACATAATATTTTTAATAATTTATTTCTAATAACTGATTTCTTTTCTCTTTGCCATGATGACAGTAAATAACATTTTTACCAGATATTTTTCAAGAGACTTCTATAAATTAACTGGGTTAATTAAATTAATAAGGCAGGCTGGTGTAATCAGGCAAGTTATTATATGGTTTGTTCTGTTGACTATCGAGAAAAACAGCTTAAAGGGGCTAATAATTTTGACCTTAAAATGTTCATTAAAAATTTAAAAACTGCTTTTTTTCTAGCCGAAATAAAACAAACAAGACTTTCTCCAAAAGAAAAAATACTATCAGACATACTGTGAAAATTTCCTTGCTCTGTTAAACATCATTTGGGAAATTAAAAAAAAAAGAAAAGAAATCAAAGGGGGGCTAATAATTCTGACTTCAACTGTATACCCAAAGATATAACTATTATATATAACATATAACTGGTTTTGTGTTCCAAAGTCACTTGAAATAAATCTCAATCAGACCTTATTCATACTTTACTTAAAATATTCTTGTTTACATATAATAAAATTCTACTTTCCAATCTACTTTGTTCTTTTGAAGATGTTTCGTTATGATCCACATGTCTAATTAACAAACATATCCTTTTTATAAAAATCTTTATACAACCTCTTAATAAAACGTGTGTCACTGGCTGTACAAATGTTTAGATATGTTTCTAAAAAGGTTCCCCTGCTCTCCATTTTCCATTTGCAGGCTCCTCCAAAAGCCGAAACCTTTTCACTGAGACGTTTTGCGCCTGATTAGCTTCTTCTGAAGTACCTCACATCCCAGCTCCATCTTAATGCCGTCGGCAGCCATCGAAGGCCTCGCCACGCGGTGGAAATGATCATTCCCCCATTACCGAGGCTCCACTATTTTTAACTGGTGAATGAAACCTCCTAACCTTTCCCTGTTCACTCCTCAGCACATGTCTGAAAGGTAACTGCCCCAATAATGCAGCGCGACATGCGTCAGGTGTACGCCAAACCGAGGCCCGTGCTCCAAGAAATCAAGCTAATTTAATAGTTCTCTGTTAGAGTATGCAGAGTGAAGAGCTCTCGTAAAAGTGTTACCTGCATCGCTCCGGCTTTAGAAACGCACACGAGGTCATAGTTGGAGTTAATGAGCCTGTATAAATTGGATGATATTATTCTTTCGAAATGCTGGAAACATGGTTAAGTGGGATAATAGCGCAGACGGCTTCCGCTGTGCGCTTCCATTTTTGTAGACGAACGGCTAACTAAACAAATAAACAACAGTGGAGTCAAGCTAAGTCAACATGCTTGTAAAAATAGTTTTGAATCTGCGAAACGTCAGGGTTGGTTGTTGATTTGTTTTGGAGATACGTGAACCTTTGATTGAAGTGATGTATGTACATATTAAATTCATAGTTAGGTCGTGAAACAGTGATATTGTGATGTTTAGTGGGTTGTTATATGTATTTTACACATCATCAGTGTCTTGGATTGTGTTTTCTTAGATATATGTCACCATAAGTTTAGTCAAATTGAAATATTAACCCCTTATACATGCTTATGGACATTTTTTGTCTTATTCATTTACGTTTTTGTGATCATTTTAGCTGTTTTGATGTAAAAAGCAAAGATTTTGACCAAAAAACAAAACAAAACTTCTTTTATAATAACTAACTATCAAAATAGTTAAACTCAGAACCTTCATAAAACCACATAAAAACTGAAATATTTCATCCCAGTCCCATTTAAGCTCCTATTTTTATAAACCTGTAACTAATTCAACAAATAAACAACAGTGGAGTCAAGCTAAGTCAACATGCTTGTAAAATAGTTTTGTTTAATGCGAAACGTTGTGGTTGGTTGTTGATTTGTTTTTGGAGATAGGTGAACCTTTGATTGAAGTGATGTATGTACATATTAAATTCATAGTTAGGTCGTGAAACAGTGATATTGTGATGTTTAGTGGGTTGTTATATGTATTTTACACATCATCAGTGTCTTGGATTGTGTTTTCTTAGATATATGTCACCGTAAGTTTAGTCAAATTTAAATATCATGCCTGCTTGTGGACATTTTTTGTCTTATTTGTTTGCGTTTTTGTGATTATTTCGGATGTTTTAATACGAAAAGCTAAAACTTTGGCAACCAAAAAACACTTTAGCCTCATATCCTTTCATAATAACTTTTCAAAATAGTTCAACTCAGAATCTTTACGAAAACCCATCAAAACTGCACTATTTCACCCCAGTCCCATTTAAGCTTCTATTTCTACAAACGAACGGCTAACTAAACAAATAAACAACAGTGGAGTCAAGCTAAGTCAACGTGCTTAATAAAATAGTTTTGAATCTGCAAAACGTCATGTTTGGTTCGGTTTGGATTCTTTTGAAGCTTTGATTGAAGTGATGTACGGTTGAAGTCAGAATTATTAGCCTTTCTGAATAATTAGACCCCCTGCTTATTTTTCCCCAATTTCTGTTTAAAGGAGAGCAGATTTTTTCAAAATATTTATTAACATAATAGTTTTAATAACTCATTTCTTATAACTGATTTATTTTATCTTTGCCATAATGACAGTACATAATATTATACTAGATATTTTTAAGACACTTCTATACAGCTTAAAGTGACATTTAAATGCTTAACTAGGTTAATTAGGTTAACTAATCAGGTTAGGGTAATTAGGCAAGTTATTGTATAACGATGATTTGTTCTGTAGACTATCGAAAAAAAAAATTGCTTAAAGGGGCTAATAATATAGCTGCTTTTGTTTTAGCCGAAATAAAACAAATAAGACTTTCTACAGAAGGAAAAACATTATCAGACATTCTGTGAAAATTTCCTTGCTCTGTTAAACATCATTTGGGAAATATTTAAAAAAAGCAAATAAATAAATAAATCAAAGTGGGGCTAATAATTCTGACTTTAACTGTATGTACATAATATATTCATAGTTGGGTCATGAAACAGTGATATTGTGCTGTTTAGTGTATTGTGATACATATTTTATACAAAATCTTGGATTGTGTTGAGATATATGTCACCGTAAGTTTAGTCAAACTGAAATATTAACCCCTTGTAGACATTTTTGTCTTATTCGTTTAAGTTTTTGTGATCATATTGGATGTTTTTATACAAAAAGCTAAAACTTTGGTAAAAAAAAAAAAAAAACTTAGCCTCATTTTCTTTCATAATAACTACACTGTAACAAATGGCTGTAAAGATTATAGCATTTGTTACAGCGGCTGACTGTGTTTAATAATACAGCATTTTGCTGTAAAATGTGTGATTTCTGCGGTCATGTGACAGTTTAACAGTTTTGTGTGAGGGCATTCAGCGCAGCTTCTGGCCTGGCAATTCTGTTTACATCATAATATACCAGAAGGAAGCTGAGTTCATTCAGAGGTAATGATTGACTTCTGTATCTGCTTTTTATGTTATGTACATGTGTTTCTTAGATTCTCTATAATTTGTTAATAACCTTTTAAGTATGCACAATGTTTGTCAACTCAAGATATGAAATTAGCTTTTTTCTTTTAGGAGAAAATGATTTAGATGTTACCCTGTTTAACACTGGCTAAAGGGGTAGTTAATTCATTCACTCCCATCTCCCATAAGTATTTCCAAACCTTTGAGTTTCTTTCTTCTGTTAAACAGAAAAGATATTTTGAAGGAAGCTAAAAGCCTGTAACTATCGACTTCCATTGTGAGAAAAAAAAAACAATACTTTGGATGTCAATGGTTACAGGAGTCCAACATTAAAACATACTGCAAAAAGGTTTAAAATTAGTAAAGAGTAAGTGAATGATGGCAGAATTTTCATTTTTGTTTCAACTATCCCTTTAAAGTGGATATTTCAGATAATAATATCTACAACTTTGAACAAGTAAGGTTCTAAGGACTGGTGTTGAGAAATCCTTGTATGAAATGAGATACAATTTCTAAAATCTGACTGCCTTCCTCAAAAGCAAAAACTTTAGTTTTAAAATCTGAATGACACATTTTCTGTTTCATAATCCTTTAGGCACTTCATAAGTAACAATCCAAAAGGAACAAAGGCTTTTAAGTGAAAGGTGGCATTCAAAAAACAAACAAAAAAAAAAGGACAGCTGGTTTAGAAGAAACAGGCTGATGTGAACCTTCATGGCGCTACTCTTTTCTCTAAATTGATGGTTTATCAGTGGAATTTGTGAAATGTAAGAATCACAACACACACAAACACACACCAAGAGTGTTTTTTCCTTTTCTTTGATAACTTCATTGTACTTATTCTGTCTCTCAATGTATCTGTCATCTCTCCATCTGTCTGTATCTATCATCTCTCCATCTGTCTGTATCTGTCATCTCTCCATCTATCTGTATCTGTCATCTCTCCATCTGTCTGTATCTGCCATCTCTCCATCTGTCTGTATCTGTCATCTCTCCATCTGTCTGTATCTGTCATCTCTCCATCTGTATCTGTCATCTTTCCGTCTGTCTGTATCTGTCATCTCTCCATCTGTATCTGTCATCTTTCCGTCTGTCTGTATCTGTCATCTCTCCATCTGTCTGTATCTGTCATCTCTCCGTCTGTCTGTATCTGTCATCTCTCCATCTGTCTGTATCTGTCATCTCTCTGTCTGTCTGTATCTGTCATCTCTCCATCTGTCTGTATCTGTCATCTCTCCATCTGTCTGTATCTGTCATCTCTTCATCTGTCTGTATCTGTCATCTCTCCATCTGTCTGTATCTATCATCTCTCCATCTGTCTGTATCTGTCATTTCTCCATCTGTCTGTATCTGTCATCTCTCCATCTGTCTGTATCTGTCATCTCTCCATCTGTCTGTATCTGTCATCTCCATCTGTCTGTATCTGTCATCTCTCCGTCTGTCTGTATCTGTCATCTCTCCATCTGTCTGTATCTGTCATCTCTTCATCTGTCTGTATCTGTCATCTCTCCATTTGTATCTGTCATCTCTTCATCTTTCTGTATCTGTCATCTCTCCATCTGTCTGTATCTGTCATCTCTCCATCTGTCTGTATCTGTCATCTCTTCATCTGTCTGTATCTGTCATCTCTCCATTTGTATCTGTCATCTCTTCATCTTTCTGTATCTGTCATCTCTCCATCTGTCTGTATCTGTCATCTCTTCATCTTTCTGTATCTGTCATCTCTCCATCTGTCTGTATCTGTCATCTCTCCATCTGTCTGTATCTGTCATCTCTCCGTCTGTCTGTATCTGTCATCTCTCCATCTGTCTGTATCTGTCATCTCTCCATCTGTCTGTATCTGTCATCTCTCCATCTGTCTGTATCTGTCATCTCTCCATCTGTCTGTATCTGTCATCTCTCCGTCTGTCTGTATCTGTCATCTCTCCATCTTTCTGTATCTGTCATCTCTCCATCTGTCTGTATCTGTCATCTCTCCATCTGTGTGTATCTGTCATCTCTCCATCTATCTGTATCTGTCATCTCCATCTGTCTGTATCTGTCTGTATCTGTCATCTCCATCTGTCTGTATCTGTCATCTCCGTCTGTCTGTATCTGTCATCTCTCCATCTGTCTGTATCTGTCATCTCTCCATCTGTCTGTATCTGTCATCTCTCCATCTGTCTGTATCTGTCATCTCTCCATCTGTGTGTATCTGTCATCTCTCCTTCTATCTGTATCTGTCATCTCTCCGTCTGTCTGTATCTGTCATCTCTCCATCTGTCTGTATCTGTCATCTCTCCATCTGTCTGAATCTGTCATCTCCATCTGTCTGTATCTGTCATCTCTCCATCTGTCTGTATCTGTCATCTCTCCATCTGTCTGTATCTGTCATCTCTCCATCTGTCTGTATCTGTCATCTCCATCTGTCTGTATCTGTCATCTCCGTCTGTCTGTATCTGTCATCTCTCCATCTGTCTGTATCTGTCATCTCTCCATCTGTCTGTATCTGTCTGTATCTGTCATCTCCGTCTGTCTGTATCTGTCATCTCTCAATCTGTCATCTCTCCATCTGTCTGTATCTGTCATCTCCGTCTGTCTGTATCTGTCATCTCTCCATCTGTATCTGTCATCTCTCCGTCTGTCTGTATCTGTCATCTCTCCATCTGTCTGTATTTGTCATCTCTTCATCTGTCTGTATCTGTCATCTCTCCATCTGTCTGTATCTGTCATTTCTCCATCTGTCTGTATCTGTCATCTCTCTATCTGTCTGTATCTGTCATCTCTCCATCTGTCTGAATCTGTCATCTCTCCATCTGTCTGTATCTGTCATCTCCATCTGTCTGTATCTGTCATCTCTCCATCTGTCTGTATCTGTCATCTCTCCATCTGTCTGTATCTGTCATCTCTTCATCTGTCTGTATCTGTCATCTCTCCATCTGTATCTGTCATCTCTTCATCTTTCTGTATCTGTCATCTCTCCATCTGTCTGTATCTGTCATCTCTCCATCTGTCTGTATCTGTCATCTCTTCATCTGTCTGTATCTGTCATCTCTCCATCTGTATCTGTCATCTCTCAATCTGTCATCTCTTCATCTTTCTGTATCTGTCATCTCTCCGTCTGTCTGTATCTGTCATCTCTCCATCTGTCTGTATCTGTCATCTCTCCATCTGTCTGTATCTGTCATCTCTCCATCTGTCTGTATCTGTCATCTCTCCATCTGTCTGTATCTGTCATCTCTCCATCTGTCTGTATCTGTCATCTCTCCATCTGTCTGTATCTGTCATCTCTCCATCTGTCTGTATCTGTCATCTCTCCATCTGTCTGAATCTGTCATCTCCATCTGTCTGTATCTGTCATCTCTCCATCTGTCTGTATCTGTCATCTCTCCATCTGTCTGTATCTGTCATCTCCATCTGTCTGTATCTGTCATCTCTCCATCTGTCTGTATCTGTCTGAATCTGTCATCTCCATCTGTCTGTATCTGTCATCTCCGTCTGTCTGTATCTGTCATCTCTCCATCTGTCTGTATCTGTCATCTCTCCATCTGTCTGTATCTGTCTGTATCTGTCATCTCTCCATCTGTCTGTATCTGTCATCTCTCCATCTGTCTGTATCTGTCTGTATCTGTCATCTCCATCTGTCTGTATCTGTCATCTCCGTCTGTCTGTATCTGTCATCTCTCCATCTGTATCTGTCATCTCTTCATCTTTCTGTATCTGTCATCTCTCCATCTGTCTGTATCTGTCATCTCTCCATCTGTCTGTATCTGTCATCTCTCCATCTGTCTGTATCTGTCATCTCTCCGTCTGTCTGTATCTGTCATCTCTCCATCTGTCTGTATCTGTCATCTCTCCATCTGTCTGTATCTGTCATCTCCATCTGTCTGTATCTGTCATCTCTCCATCTGTCTGTATCTGTCATCTCTCCATCTGTATCTGTCATCTCTCAATCTGTCATCTCTTCATCTTTCTGTATCTGTCATCTCTCCATCTGTCTGTATCTGTCATCTCTCCATCTGTCTGTATCTGTCATCTCTCCATCTGTGTGTATCTGTCATCTCTCCATCTGTCTGTATCTGTCATCTCTCCATCTGTCTGTATCTGTCATCTCTCCATCTGTCTGTATCTGTCATCTCCATCTGTCTGTATCTGTCATCTCTCCATCTGTGTGTATTTGTCATCTCCATCTGTCTGTATCTGTCATCTCTCCATCTGTCTGTATTTGTCATCTCCATCTGTCTGTATCTGTCATCTCTCCATCTGTCTGTATCTGTCATCTCTCCATCTGTCATTATCTGTCATCTCTCCATTTGTCTGTATTTGTCATCTCTCCATCTGTCTGTATCTGTCATCTCTCCATCTGTCTGTATCTGTCATCTCTCCATCTGTCTGTATCTGTCATCTCTCCATCTGTCTGTATCTGTCTGTATCTGTCATCTCCATCTGTCTGTATCTGTCATCTCCGTCTGTCTGTATCTGTCATCTCTCCATCTGTCTGTATCTGTCATCTCCATCTGTCTGTATCTGTCATCTCTCCATCTGTCTGTATCTGTCATCTCTCCATCTGTCTGTATCTGTCATCACTCCATCTGTCTGTATCTGTCATCTCTCCATCTGTCTGTATCTGTCATCTCTCCATCTGTCTGTATCTGTCATCTCTCCATCTGTCTGTATCTGTCATCTCTCCATCTGTCTGTATCTGTCTGTATCTGTCATCTCCATCTGTCTGTATCTGTCATCTCCGTCTGTCTGTATCTGTCATCTCTCCATCTGTCTGTATCTGTCATCTCTCCATCTGTCTGTATCTGTCATCTCTCCATCTGTCTGTATCTGTCATCTCTCCATCTGTCTGTATCTGTCATCTCTCCATCTGTCTGTATCTGTCATCTCTCCATCTGTCTGTATCTGTCATCTCTCCATCTGTCTGTATCTGTCATCTCTCCATCTGTCTGTATCTGTCATCTCTCCATCTGTCTGAATCTGTCATCTCCATCTGTCTGTATCTGTCATCTCTCCATCTGTCTGTATCTGTCTGTATCTGTCATCTCCATCTGTCTGTATCTGTCATCTCCGTCTGTCTGTATCTGTCATCTCTCCATCTGTCTGTATCTGTCATCTCTCCATCTGTCTGTATCTGTCTGTATCTGTCATCTCTCCATCTGTCTGTATCTGTCATCTCCATCTGTCTGTATCTGTCATCTCTCCATCTGTCTGTATCTGTCATCTCTCCATCTGTATCTGTCATCTCTCAATCTGTCATCTCTTCATCTTTCTGTATCTGTCATCTCTCCATCTGTCTGTATCTGTCATCTCTCCATCTGTCTGTATCTGTCATCTCTCCATCTGTGTGTATCTGTCATCTCTCCATCTGTCTGTATCTGTCATCTCTCCATCTGTGTGTATCTGTCATCTCTCCATCTGTCTGTATCTGTCATCTCTCCATCTGTCTGTATCTGTCATCTCTCCATCTGTGTGTATTTGTCATCTCCATCTGTCTGTATCTGTCATCTCTCCATCTGTCTGTATTTGTCATCTCCATCTGTCTGTATCTGTCATCTCTCCATCTGTCTGTATCTGTCATCTCTCCATCTGTCATTATCTGTCATCTCTCCATTTGTCTGTATTTGTCATCTCTCCATCTGTCTGTATCTGTCATCTCTCCATCTGTCTGTATCTGTCATCACTCCATCTGTCTGTATCTGTCATCTCTCCATCTGTCTGTATCTGTCATCTCTCCATCTGTCTGTATCTGTCATCTCTCCATCTGTCTGTATCTGTCTGTATCTGTCATCTCTCCATCTGTCTGTATCTGTCATCTCTCCATCTGTCTGTATCTGTCTGTATCTGTCATCTCCATCTGTCTGTATCTGTCATCTCTCCATCTGTCTGTATCTGTCATCTCTCCATCTGTGTGTATCTGTCATCTCTCCATCAATCTGTATCTGTCATCTCTCCGTCTGTCTGTATCTGTCATCTCTCCATCTGTCTGTATCTGTCATCTCTCCATCTGTCTGAATCTGTCATCTCCATCTGTCTGTATCTGTCATCTCTCCATCTGTCTGTATCTGTCATCTCTCCATCTGTCTGTATCTGTCATCTCTCCATCTGTCTGTATCTGTCTGTATCTGTCATCTCCATCTGTCTGTATCTGTCATCTCCGTCTGTCTGTATCTGTCATCTCTCCATCTGTCTGTATCTGTCATCTCTCCATCTGTCTGTATCTGTCTGTATCTGTCATCTCCATCTGTCTGTATCTGTCATCTCCGTCTGTCTGTATCTGTCATCTCTCCATCTGTATCTGTCATCTCTTCATCTTTCTGTATCTGTCATCTCTCCATCTGTCTGTATCTGTCATCTCTCCATCTGTCTGTATCTGTCATCTCTCCGTCTGTCTGTATCTGTCATCTCTCCATCTGTCTGTATCTGTCATCTCTCCATCTGTCTGTATCTGTCATCTCCATCTGTCTGTATCTGTCATCTCTCAATCTGTCATCTCTTCATCTTTCTGTATCTGTCATCTCTCCATCTGTCTGTATCTGTCATCTCTCCATCTGTCTGTATCTGTCATCTCTCCATCTGTCTGTATCTGTCATCTCTTCATCTGTCTGTATCTGTCATCTCTCCGTCTGTCTGTATCTGTCATCTCTCCATCTGTCTGTATCTGTCATCTCTCCATCTGTCTGTATCTGTCATCTCTTCATCTGTCTGTATCTGTCATCTCTCCGTCTGTCTGTATCTGTCATCTCTCCATCTGTCTGTATCTGTCATCTCTCCATCTGTGTGTATCTGTCATCTCTCCATCTGTCTGTATCTGTCATCTCTCCATCTGTCTGTATCTGTCATCTCTCCATCTGTCTGTATCTGTCATCTCCATCTGTCTGTATCTGTCATCTCTCCGTCTGTCTGTATCTGTCATCTCTCCATCTGTGTGTATTTGTCATCTCCATCTGTCTGTATCTGTCATCTCTCCATCTGTCTGTATCTGTCATCTCTCCATCTGTGTGTATCTGTCATCTCTCCATCTGTCTGTATCTGTCATCTCTCCATCTGTCTGTATCTGTCATCTCTCCATCTGTCTGTATCTGTCATCTCCATCTGTCTGTATCTGTCATCTCTCCGTCTGTCTGTATCTGTCATCTCTCCATCTGTGTGTATTTGTCATCTCCATCTGTCATTATCTGTCATCTCTCCATCTGTCTGTATCTGTCATCTCTCCATCTGTCTGTATCTGTCATCTCTCCATCTGTCTGTATCTGTCATCTCCATCTGTCTGTATCTGTCATCTCTCCATTTGTCTGTATTTGTCATCTCTCCATCTGTCTGTATCTGTCATCTCTCCATCTGTCTGTATCTGTCATCTCTCCATCTGTCTGTATTTGTCATCTCTCCATCTGTCTGTATCTGTCATCTCTCCGTCTTTCTGTATCTGTCATCTCTCCATCTGTCTGTATCTGTCATCTCTCCATCTGTCTGTATCTGTCATCTCTCCATCTGTCTGTATTTGTCATCTGTCTGTTTATTGTGTTTTACTTTGTCTTATATGTTTTTCTCTTTGTTTCTAGGAACTCTTATGGAGCATCCAGTGGTCGTGCAGTACCTGGAGCTGATTTGTTGGATAACTCTATGGACTCACTTGGGACCCAAAAATGTTACATGCATGATTTAAATAAACGTTGACCTTCAAGCTAACGTGAGTTTTTTTCCTTCTTTTTAAAAAAAAAAGTAATAGATGATTCATCTGTTTTAAACAACACTATGTGCACTTAAATTGTTTAGAGCTAAAGGAGTTAATAGTTTACAAAAAAACAGTTTAAATTTAACATTTTAAATTCTTACAATTTACACAGACATTCCAGTATTTTACTGTATAAAATACAGTAGTTGTAAAAAATACAGTAAACAACAAATACAGTTCCCTGTAGATTTTACAGTAAACAGCTGACGGTAGGGTTGCCAGTTGATTACTATATTTTTTACAGTAGCAGTGATGTAATTTAATGTAATTGAAACGTTGTGGTTGGTTTTTGATTTGTTTTGGAGATACGTGAAGCTTTGATTAAAGTCATGTATGTACATATTATATTTATAGTTGGATTGTGAAACTGTGATATTAGATATATGTCAACCAAAAGTTTAGTCAAATTGAAATATTAACCCCTTATGCCTGCTTGTGGAAATTTTTTGTCTTATTTGTTTGCATAAGTAAACAATTAACAACAGCAGAGGCATGCTAAGTCAACATGCTTGTAAAAATTGTTTTGAATCTGCGAAACGTCAGGGTTGGTTGTTGATTTGCGTTAGAGATACATGAAGCTTTGATTGAAGTGATGTATTGAAGTAAATATTTGTCACCATAAGTTTAGTTGTTCAAATATTAACCCCTTTTTTGTGATCATTTTGCCTGTTTTAATGTAAACAGCTACAGTTTTAGCCTAAAAACAACTTAGCCTCATTTTCTTTCATAATAACCAGGTAATAAAAATTTAAATATAAATATATTTTGAAAACTGCTTTTATTCCAGCTAAACTAAAAGAAATTAAACTTTCTCCAGATAAAAAGGGAAATACTGGAGTAATTGGAAAATTCCCTTGCTATGTTAAACCACGTGGAAAATATTTGAAATAATAATAATAATTCACATGCATACTGTATATAAACCATTTACAAGTATTTTTGTGTTTTTTACTGTAGTTTTTGTCAACATTTTGGCTCTGTTAAAGCAAACAGCTTACTTTTGAGGAAAAAAAAAACTATTTCAGAGTACAGTGAAAACATTACTCAAAGATGATTCATTGTGTTTACGAATTTTTTTTTCAAGGTACAGTAAGTGGTTGTAAACAATTAATTTGGGCTGAATTTAAACAAACAAATAACAGTAAGTTGAACATTATTAAATTTAATTTGTTTGTTTAAATTCGGCCCATATAAATTGCAACAATTTCGCAAAAATGTTTTTTTCCGAATAGGTAAAAAATTATTTAACTCAAAACCATAAGGACAAAAATGTCCTCATTGAGACCCATTAAAACCCACGATATTTCACTTCAAATATATATTCTTTGTTAACATGTTTGCATTTTTATTAAAAAAAAATGTTTTTCAACTTTTTAAACACATTTTTCAGGTTTTCATTGAGCAAATAATTACTTTTTCCCCGTTTTCTGCTAAGTGCTGCAGGCCATATTAATTCAGATTTTGTAATTATTATTATGTGGGTGTATTTTTATGAAGATCAGAGTTTGTTTTGTATAAACGGTTAAAGTCAGAATTATTTGCCCCCGTTTACTTTTTTTTTTTGCAATTTCTATTTAATGGAGAGAAGATTTTTTTCAACACATTTCTAATCATAATAGTTTTAATAACTCATTTCTAATAAATCATTTATTTTATCTTTGCCATGATGACAGTAAATAATATTTAACTAGATATTTTTAAGACACTTCTATACAGCTTAAAGTGACATTTAAAGGCTTAACTAGGTTAATGAGGTTAACTAGACAGGATTGGGTTTTTAGGCAAGTTATTGTAAATCGATGGTTTGTGGCTATCAAAAAAATATAGCTTAAAGGGGCTAATAATTTTGCCCTTAAAATGTTCATAAAAAAATTAAAAACTGCTTTTATTGTAGTCTAAATAAAACAAACAAGACTTTCTCCAGAAGAAAAAATATTATTACACATACTGTGAAAAATTCTTTGCTCTGTTAAACAACATTTGGGAAGTATTTAAAAAAGAAACAAAAAAGAGAAATCGATCAAAATTACAGTCGTTGTTGGTGCGTAGCCCAGTGGTTAGTGCGCCAACATATGGTGCGGCAGCACTCCGGGCGTCCCGAGTTTGAATCTTGAACTGAATTGTGGACCTTTCCCGATTCACCTTTATCGCCCTCTCTTTCACTTAATTTTCTGTAAACTTACTATCCTGTTAAATAAAAGCAAAAATAAAAGTAGTTTTGGATCACTGGAAAAGCAAAATAAAAAAAAGTGTTTTTTATTAAAAGAAAATAAGTGGCAATTGTGGAAAAAAAATGTAAAGGGTTAAAATTCTCAAAATGAATGAATTTTGTTAGTTGTCAAAACACTGTAAAACCCAACAGTCAACTTCATCAAATGAAATGAGTGTAGTTAATTTAGGTTTACCAACAGTTAAATTTGCTCATTTGAAATGAGTATTGAACTCGGTTTTGAAGGTAATGGGTTAATTAAATACCTCATTACTTCAAGTTAAATGGAGTAAGTTTAAAGTACTCGTATAGATTAGTTTTTTTTTTTTACTCAAATGGTTTGTGGCTATCGGATTCCTTAAACAGTTTGAGTTGCCTTAACTTATTTGGTTTTACAGTACTCAGTTGATTTGAGTTCTCTTTATTTATCAGGATTTACTGTACTCAAATTGCTTCGTTTACTCAAATGAATTTTCACAGGACTCATTAGGATTAGTTTTTGAACTTAAATGGTTTGTTGCAATCAATATCCTCAAACGGTTTGAGTTACCTTAACCTTTTGGGTATTATAGTGTAGGGCTGATGCTGATTAAGAAATATATAGGAAAAGTATACATTGTTTTAGATATTTGGCCTTGGTATAAATATGACAATGTGAATGCTAATCAAACTATTGAGAAATTATATATATATTTCTTTTTCTTTTCCAGGCCACAAGAATATAACACAAGCTTGAGCATACCCTTATTTACCAACCTCTAATATCAGGAGGACTTTTGAACAAATGAAATTCATCCCTGCGTCATATTTTGGCCTTTTTTTTTTTAATCCTCAAATGTTGGCACAGTATTTGTACCCCATGTCTTGAACACTCTGTCAACATTTAATATCATCCATGCTAGTCTTTCCCTTCGTATGACCAATATTGATTGAGAGTTGCAGTTCATTTTCTGTGAGCACCTCGAGGGTCGATTGTTCAGAAATCCTGCAAGGAAACGGCAAACCCTGCAAAGACACTCAATAAAATGAAACTTTTGTTGAGCCACAGAAAAGAAAAAAGCGGGACAAGCCTAAATATTGACAAAACATATTTGACTAGGGCTTGCTGTTCTCTGGATTTTGTCAAGCTGTACAGGAGCTTCGAGCCGGCTGTGAATTGAGAATGAAGGTCTGCACGCTGCTGCATGTCCACTGAACCCCATGGCTGTTGGAGTGAGTGCAAGACTGACTTCATTTTCTTTCTCAACCACAACACCTAGATTTGGCGTCAACAATGCAGAGAAGGAGAGTAATAAAAAGGGAGAGAGAGAGAGAGAGAGAGAGATGGAAATAATAAGGAAGGGTGGAAAAGAAAGAAAAAAGAACAGAAAAATGTAAGAAAGAACAAAAGAATGAAACCAAGAACGACAGAAAAAAATGATAGAAAAAGGAAAGATAGAAATAATAGGGAAGGATATAAAAACAAAGAAAACGCAATGAAAGAAAGACTAAGATTGATAGAAATAACAAGGGTGAAAAGATAAAAAAACTAACTAATCAAAGAAAAAATATCTAATGAAAGGATGAAAGAATAAAAGTAAGAATAAAAAAAAAACAAAAAGAATGAAAAAAGCAAGAATGAAAGAAAAAAATGAAAGTAAGATGAAAATAATAAGGGTGTAAAAGAGAAAGAATGAACTAATAAAAAGAAAAAAACTAATGAATGAAAGAATGTAAAAACAAAAACAATGAAAGAAATAATGAAAAAAGCAAAAATAAAATAAAAAAATGAAAGAGGAAAAGAAATGATGATGGAAATAATAAGGGTGTAAGGAAGAGAGAACAAACTAATGAAAGAAATAAAGAACAAAGAATGAAAGAGAGAGAAAAAGAAAGACTAATGCGAGGAGGAAATAATAATGCTGTAAAAGAAAAAACAAACTAATGAACGAAAGAAAGAACAAAAAAATGAAAGTTAAAATGAAAAAATCAAGGGTGAAAGAAGAAATCAAGGAGAGCAAAAAGATTGATGTGAGGGAGAAAGGAAAATTGAAATAATAAGGAAGGGTGTAAAAAAAGAAAGAAAAAAGAACAAACTAATAAATTAATGAAAGATAGGATAAACAAAAAAGAATGAAAGAAGTAAGGAAAAAAGCAAGAATGAAAGAAAGTGAGCAAAAGAAAGACTAATGTGAAGAGGAAAGGAAAATGGAAATTATAAAGAAGGTTGTTAGAAAGAATAGAAAGAACACACTAATGAAAGAATGAACTAATGAATGAATGAAAGAAAGGATAAACTAAAAAGAATGAAAGAAATAAAGAATGAAAGAAAAAATGAAAGACATCAAAAGAAAAATGTATGTGAAGAGGAAAGGGAAATGGAAAAATAATGAAGGGTGAAAGAGAAAGAACAAGCTAATGAATGAAAGAAAAGACAAACAAAAAAGAATGAAAGAATGAAAAAGCAAGAATAAAAAAGAAAGAAGGAAGATGGAAATAATAAAGAAGGGTGGAAAGAAAGAACAAACTAATGAATGAAAAAAAGTACAAAACAGTGTTAACAGTAACTTACTTGTAACAACTATCCAGTAGTTGCTGTATTTCATAAAACAGTAGAATTACTGTAATACTAATTACAGTAGTGTTGCATTTACTGTAAATTTTACCTGCAAAAATGTAAGGAGTTTTTCACAGTCATTTGTAATACTGTATTGCAATTACAGTAACTGATTATTTCCCAGAATTCATTGAGAAATCAACAGTAACATACTGTAAGTCATGTGCACATTATGAAAATAATGAAAATACAATTTGTATACTGTGAAAACAACAATAAATACAGTAACAAATTGTACACAGCTTATACAGTGAGAAACTGTTAAGAAATGCAGTATAATACTGTGAAAACAAACAGAAATCTGTTACAGTGTAATGAAAGAATAGAATAAAAAGCAAGGACGAAAGAAAAAAGAAAGAAAGATCAAAAGAAAGACTAATGTAAAGAGGAAAGGAAGATGGAAATAATGTAGGAGGAAGGGTGTAAAAAAGAAAGAATGAACAAACTAATAGAACGAACGAATGAATGAATGAATGAATGAATGAATGAATGAATGAATGAATGAATGAATGAAAGAAAGGACAAACAAAAAAGAATGAAAGAAAAAATGAATGAAAGAGAGCAAAAGAAAGATTATTGTGAAGTGAAAAGGAAGATGGAATTAATAAGGAAGGGTGTAAAAAAGAAGGAAAGAAAGAAAAAACAAACTAATGAAAGAAAGAACTAATGAATGAATGAAAGAAAGGAAAAACAAGAAAGAAAGAAAGAAATGGTGAAAAAAGAATGAAAAAAAGAAACAAAGAAGGCAAGAACGTGAAAACAAGAAAAATCAAATATGAAAACAACAATAAAAGGAATTTTAAGAAAGAAAGAGTGATGAAGATAAAATTACAAGTGGAAAAAGGAAAAAAATAAGGACTAACAAAATGGAAAGAAAACAAAATAGGATGAAGGAAACAAAGATTTAAGGAAAAAAGGACAAGGATGGAAGACATAAGGAAAAGTGCAAGGGTAAAAGTAGAAAAAGAAAACAGGAAGACGAGAAAGAAGAAAACAGAAGAGTTAAAAAGGGATGGAAGAAAAGTAAAGGGAAACAACAAAAAATGAAGAAAATGTATGAAAGAAAAGGCAGAAAGGCTTAGAAGAAAATAGGAAGACAAAATAAAACTTAAGGAAGGATAAATAAATATAAAGGAAGCAAGAAAGAAAAAAGGAAAGGCAAAAACAAATTGTACAGCTGCAGGAAAAGCAGCAGGAAAGAAAGAAAATGAAAAGTAGGAGAAAAAAAAACAGCTGGAATGTTTGGAGGAGGAAATAAAGACACAGTAAGAAGACTGAAAGTTCCAAAGGGGAAGAAAAGATTGGAAAAAAGAGGAAGGAGGGTGAGGAGAAGGGATGAAAGTCAAGCTATGAAGCCAGTTGGAAAGAAGAAAGTAAAAAAAGAAAACAATAAGAAAGCAAGGGAAGGTATGAGGAAAGCGGGATGACAGTTGCATGGGGAAGGGATGACAAAAAGTAGGTAAAAGCGCCAAAAGCGATAGTAAACAACACTAAAGGTTGTAAAAACGAAGAGGAAAGTAAAGAAGGGAATAGAAATAAGGAAGAAAAATAAAGCATCGCAAATGAATGAAAGAAAAATGACGTAGGATGGAAAGAAAACTAAACTAAAAATAGAAGAAGAGCAAAGAAATATGATTAAAAAGAGTAAGAAAATAATTGGCAATGTTAAAAGAGTGGAACAAAAAGACAGGAGAACAAATCCTCTCTAAAAGAAAGAATTGGATGAAGGAAACAAACATTTATGGAAGAGAAAAGGAAACATGCAAGGGTCAAGGAAAAAAAAACGTAAGAAAGGAAAACTAAGCAAGAAAATGTAAGAAAAATTGAAAGAACGAAAGAAAGTAGAAAAGAACTAATGAAAGAACAAATGAATAATTGAATAAATAAATGGAAAATGGGAAAAAAGAGTAAGAAAATAGTACACAATATTGTAAGAATGGAACAATAACCGAAGGAGGACAAATCCCTCACTTCTGAAAGAAAGAGAAAGACAAAATATGAGAAAGAAAACAAAAGAAAGGAGGAAAAGCTAAGAAAAGGAAAGAAAATTTAAGAAAGATCAGAAGAACGAAGGACAGTAGAAAAGAACAAGAAGGAAATGAACCAATGAAAGAATAATTGAATGAATAAACAGAAAATGTGATTATAGAGTAAGAAAATATTAGACATTGTTATAAGAATAGGACAAAAAAGCAGAAGGACAAATCCCTCACTTCTAAAAACCCAGCCCAAGACTTCTTTTCTGGATAAAGATGGTATTTCAGCTTATCCAGTTAAACAAATCTCATCTAAAACAATATAAACAATTCAACCTAATCGTTTTGTTCATTGAAAGAAATAGAGATGAGTCCAGTAGGACAAATTTTGTTTAATTAAATGTCAGATAATAATCTGCTTTCAATCAATCCGCAAACCCATAAAACCCGCTCAATGGATGTGGAGAAAACCACTGAGAAACGACTGTGCGACTCGAACCCAAGACAAACCTCCAAACAGCCTCTCGCTGCATGTAGCTATCGGAAGATAATCTAAAATTACGCAGCGAAGCTAACTCATTAGCATACTCATGCACTGGAGGGAAATGCACTGATTATGTTTTACTTTACACTGATGACCGAGATGTATTCATCTGCTACGACCGCGGCTTTGTGTGTCTGCGTGTTCGGCCAGGGGAAAAGGGGGGGTTGGAGGGGGGACGGATATGTAATAATCATCCTCCCTAGATTAAATGGAGGCCATTAGACAGATATTAGGGGAACAATTGGGAGTATTGGGCCAGGCTGTACGCTAGCGCACTTCACTACGATCAACGAGTGAGTCACGGCTCCGGCTAATGGTTTATCAGTCGTGTAGACATAGGATGGTAGCGGGGCCGCGCACCGGGAGGCCTGGCCGCAGATATTTTATCGGCCTACATGTCTCCGGCTTCTGTTCCCTCCACTCCCGGCATTACCGGGAAAAAGTCATTACCGCTGTAATTATTTTCAAGAAGATGTACTCAGAGAACTGGCAAATATCAGCGAATTGCTTTCTTTGATAAATACTACGACATTCAGGGGGGTTGTTTTGCTGTGCTGTCCTCCATTTTTTTTTTTTTTTTTGTGTTATTTTCCTGAGTGCGTCCATTTTAGAAGTAGGATGTTTTACCGCGTTTGCGTCCACGCGTTAATTGGTCGTAATTAAGTGCACGCACAGAAAGGATGAGTGCGGGACTCATTGTGAGGTACAGGCATGTTCAAACTATAGGCGAGCGTGTGGGCTGGTTCTGTCAGAGAGGCACGAGGCAAACAAAGCTGCTCGGTCATGTCTGAGAGCGCCATGAATAATCTCTGATTGAGCCCAATTATCACAGCAGACATATCTGACAGAAACAGAGGCGGAGGCAAAATGAGTAAGACCTATTAATATTTGCAAAAAAAAAAACTCGAGTGAAAAGCAAGCTTCGCGTTAAAAAAAAGAGAGAACAGGCAAAACAATATGGTGCCCAAAAGATCCAGAGGCGAAATTAGACCACCGTGTGTCAACACACAAAATGAAAGGAGGCACCTGTTTATAATAGGCACCACCCTGGAAGAAGCTTATTTCTCCTGATGGGACCCCTACTGATGAGAGGAGACCCGACTAATCTTTATGTGACCTGTCCCAAGCCGCGGGGGACGGGGAGAACACAACGCGTGCCCGGCGGTACAAAAGGCACATAGAGATTCGTATTGACAGGTTGCGGTCGGGGGTATCGTTTTGCTCCCCGGGATGGCATAATCACATTATGGATGAAAGTGAAGCGTTGTCTGTATTAATAGGCAGTGAGTCAGGTGGGTTTTACCCCGGTGAGCCCCTGTGCGGAACAGAAGGATAGAAAACAATCAGTTTGACTGGTGCAGTGCTGACACCATGTGGTGAATGTGCGCATGTCAATGAATAAAAGGCACCTGTTCAGCTTTACAGTCATTTCAGCAAGTCTCTTCACTCGTACTTGTATATTTTTGCCATTAAAATGATAAAATATGTTGTCAGAATAATCTCTTAGATTATTGTAATGTAAATGGACTACTTTCCCTGCTGAAAAATCCAGCCTAAACCAGCCTAGGCTGGTTGGCTGGTTTTAGCTGGTCGACCAGGCTGGTTTTAGAGGGGTTTTGGCCACTTCCAGGCTGGCTTCCAGCCATTTCCAGCCTGGTCTTAGCTGGTCAGGCTGGGAAATGACCAGCTAAAACCAGCTTGACCAGCCTAGCCAAGCTGGGAGTCCAGCCAAAACCAGCTATATCCAGCTTAAACCAGGCTGGTCAAGCTGGTTTTAGCTGGATTTGGCTGGTCATTTTCCAGCCTGAACAGCTAAGACCAGGCTGGAAATAGCTGGAAACCAGCCTGGTAATGGCCAAACCCCTCTAAAACCAGCCTGGTCGAGGCTGGTTTAGGCTGGATTTTTCAGCAGGGTTTGGATTACATTTAAGACTTTTGTACTATTATATACATAGATGACATTTATTCTATTCTCTATAACCATCAAGAGCCTCAGCAGCTTCTTTTTAAAGCGCGGTGTACACTAAAGTCATCCCATAGATGGACATTCTTTCATCATTTACCCAGGGTGTGCGTTAAAAGGGGGTTGGGGGGTCTAATTAACCCTTGATCCCCCCTGAAGAACATCAAATCAAGATGTATGAGGGGGTCTGGCCTTTAGTAGTTTAAGAAATAGTTTGCTCTGGTCTGTATCTTAAATAATATAAATAATTAAAATCATAGATACCTTTAATATACATTTGAACACCTCATAGTGGTTCATATCATTGTGAATGTATGTTTGCGCTAAAAATATTAAATATCGATTTGAAACCTGCAAAGCACCAACAGACAGTGTGAGTGTTCACAAAACATGCTTCTTTAACCAGCATTATATTCAGATTTTAACATGTTTTAGCAGGTTGCAAGTGGAAACCAAGAGATCTGACTGTTTTTGCAATACTCCTTATTTTGACCTCTCTGCTGGCTGGGAAAAGTGCATTTTCATGCCTGAAACAAAGAGGGATAAAAGCGGCTTAAAACAATGAAAAACATCATTCCCTTTGTTTCAAAAAAGCTATTTGTAGATGTCTTTAAGTCTAGATGCTAGTTTGTATTTTATCATACACTGGCTCGCACATGGAAGTTCTACAGTAAAATAAAAAATATGTGCAGTCTTTCATGTTCATCCAGTCATAGATACAGGAAAGCAAACCGGTCACCATTTCATTAATATCACAAATGTCATTGTGAAACACTCAATATCCATAAAAACACTGAAAATATAACAAGTTTGATTAATAAATTAGATGTAACTGAATTAAATCTATACATTTTTATCACTGAGGTATATTACCGAACATAACTTAAAACTTGACCCCCCCCCCCCCCCCCCCGATCTTTCATATATACTTGGTACCCTGCATTTACCCACCCTTCACTTGTTCCAAACCTGTTTGACTTACTTTCTTCTGCTGAACACAAAATAAGTTATTTGGAAATATGCTGCAAACCTGTAACCATTCCATAGTATTTGTTATTTTCCACTATGGAAGTCACTGATTACAGGTTTCCAGCTATTTTCCAAATTAATTTATAACAGAAAAAGGAAACTGACAAAGGTTAGAAACAACTTGAGAGAGATTACTAAATGTTCATTTTGGGTGACCAATCCATTTCATACGTCAAAATACTACTTATGCATTGCTTCTTTTGTGTAAATAAATAACATGTAATCATGCCATCCATAAAATTACGATTATTTTAAAAAGTAGTTCATTACAAGTAACTCATTTTTGTAATCTGATTACTTAGTGAGTTTATTTATAAACAAATTTCGAGAGGATCACGTGCTTATGATTGTTCACAGCTGTTCCAACTTTAGCTAATGACTGATTAACCTATCAGAAGATCCTTAACTCACTATAAATAACCAGACTTTTCTCATCTCAATATCTTCGTCTTAAAGAACCGTCTCAAACTCCCCTCTCACCTTACAACGGGAGGAAGCCCAGGGCTTGAGGATCTTATAAGCTCAGGGCTCTCTCCCGGGACAGCACGCCAAACTAGCTTTACTATCAATCATCAGTGTGAACTCTTGAAATACAGATTACAGACTGATTTTTAATAACTGCAAAGACTAAAGATTTAGGTTCATATTTTGCCTTTCAATCAAAGCAGACCTAAAATATTTTGACTTTCTCCTGTATGGCCAGAGGAGGGCAGTAATAACATCAGAGTAGGGATTTTCAGTCTACACAGGATGTCAAAAACACTATTTGCTTTTCATGTGTCTCAAGATATTTTTACAACATGGTTTATGGGATTAGATTGACTTATAAAGAATGTTGCAAAAATAATGATTAGTTTATTAGTAGAACATTAATACGTTTAGAATAAATATATATTGTTGTAATATATAGAACATTATTTTGAATAAAGATTAATTAGAAATTAAAAACAAAAATAGTTATTATTCATACTTTTACATGAAATTCATGGCAGTCTATGAGACCCAAATATTAAAACAGAGAATCAATCTCAGAAATAAAGGCCTAAACTAATATTATATTATATTATTTTATATTATATTATATTATATTATATTATATTATATTATATTATATTATATTATATTATATTATATTATATTATGTTATATTATATTATATTTACACAGACTTGTTTCTCTATTTGTATTTACAGTAAAAAGCAAATAGTCTTGACCAAAAAGGCTCCAACAAAGCAAATGTGTATAGGAAATGGCTAAAAAAGCAATCTCTCTCTGTCATATCCAATTAATGTTCATATAATTTGCCCACATGAGCCAGACTAATGATTCGAGTTATTGATTTGCCATTCTACTTTTAGGAAAGCTTTCTTCAGGGGACGAGATCTGGGAGTTTGTGCTGAAGCGCTGAATAACACCATGCTGTGTCAGGTATTTTTAGATAATCACATTTGCTTGCAATTTAACACTCTTTTGATGCATCTGTGTACCTCATATATCTGTCTAAAAGGAACTACTTCCTACACTTGTTCGCTTTACAATGCTGGTCTTTAATATTAACTCAAACCATAAGATTGAAACCCAAATTATCAGCCCTTCTGTAAAATTGTAATTCTTTTAAAAATATTTCCAATAGTGATGTTTAACAGAGACAAGATTTTAAGACATATTTTAATAACTATTTTAACAGCTTATTTAGTCTTTTTCATGACATCAGTACATATTTTTTTAGTTTTTTTTGCAAGATTCTTACATTGAACCTAAAGTGTAATTGATTTGTGCAAAATATTTGAAAAAGTATAAAGATTTACATAATTTTGCCTTCAACTATTTATATTCAGTTGATGTCAAAATTATTAGCCCTCATGTGATTTATTTATTTATTTATTTATTTATTTATTTATTTATTTATTTATTTTCAAATATTTACCAAATTATGTTTTACAGAGCAAGGAATTTTTCACAGTATTTCAAATGATATTTTTTCTTCTGGAGAAAGTCTTATTTATTTTATTTTGGCTAGAATAAAAGCAGTTAAAAAATAAATAAACTATATATTTAGAGTCTATATTATTAGCCCCTTAAGATATTTTTCTCCCGATTGTATATAGAACAAACCATTGTTACACAGTGAATTGCCTTATTACCGAAATGAGAAATTTAAAAATTTAAAATAAATTTAAAATAATTTTGGACATGCCACTTTTTGTTGGTAATATTTTAGTCATTTAGCAAAATTCAAACATTGAGCTTAATGTGCAATCGATTTGTGCATAATATTTTAAAAAAGTAGAAAAATTCACAGAATTTTGCCTTCAACTATTTATATTCAAACAGACAGACAGACAAACAGACAGACAGACAAATAGATGGATAGATATAGCCATGACTGTCCACAAACCAACATTCTCTTTTTCACCTGAGTTGATTAAAACAGCTGTTTCGAATAAATCAGAGTAATTATGATGCTTTAGAACAGTTTGGACTATTTACGACTGAACTCGTAAATTGAATTGCGTATGAATTAACCACTAAACTGACAAATCGGAAAATACTTACGTTTCCTTGTGAGATCAGGCTGATACATTTATAATTCCAAATGTAAAGATAAACTAATATTTACAATCAAAATTAGCAGCCCAGTGAATTATATTTTTCCTCTGTTTTTTTTATGAAATAGTTTTTTTATTTTGTATTATTTGATCACAGAAAAAAACATCCCGCAGACAATCAGCATATAGCAGTGTGAAGAAAAGTATTAGAAGCCGAAGCCCAAACAAGGAACCTTCCATCTTGTTGCAACTATTTTTATCTTTTTCAAATATTTCTTAAACAATGTTTTACAAAGCAAGGAATTTTTCGCAGTATTTCCAATAATATTTTTCTTATGGAAAAAGTTTTATTTGTTTTATTTCGGCTAGAGTAAAAGTAGTTTTTTATAAAAAAATTAAAAAACAAAAACATTTTAAGGTCAAAATTATTAGTCCCCTTAATCAAAATTTTTTTTTTAAAATTGTCTACAGAGCAAATCACTATTTTACAGTGACTTGCCTGATTACCTTAACTTGCCTTATTAACCTAGTAATTGCACTTTAATCTGAATACTAGTATGATGAAAAAGTAAAATACTATGTACTGTCATTATGGCAAAGATAAAAGAAAGCAGTTACTAGAAAATAGTTTTTAAAACTATTATGTTTAGAAATAACGAAAATTGAGGGGACATTATGGGGGGCGGGGGGGGGGGGGGTGTAAATTAATTAAAAATTGTAATAATTCACGAACCATGAGGGCTAACCTTTCTGACTTCAATTGTAGATCTATATAATTCTGTGTGCAAAGTGCGAATCAGTTATTGGTTGTTTGCAAACAGTGTTAAACACGTGCTCAGGACATGTTTATTCATCATTAAATGCTTTTAATTTGAATAATTCCTAAGCCGGCATGGGGTCTATTGGAAATGCACAAGAAGGCAGCCACAATTACACATAAATAAATATTCCTGACAGTGCTTACACAAAAGGCTCTCGACGTGCATTAACAATAATCCCCGCGGTCCCTGCTGTTTGACCATTTCATAAAACTCAATTAAAGGTAGCCGTTTTGTGTGGAGATCCGTTACACCAATACAGAAACTGCAGGCTCGACGAGTGGTGTGTGTGTTTGTTGTTGCAATGTCAGTCTAGGATGTGGGAAAAAACCAGAAGCCTAAACGAAAGGAATTAATTTTTCATTTATGCATGTTACATAAGCACGACATTGCATATGGGGGGGAAATTAAAGAATAAAAAAAAACAAAAATTAAAATCGAATGACAGCGCCCCCGCGTGGTTCGTCTCAAGCACTACCCGTTTATTATTTCATTGACTGGAGTGTCACTTTGATAATTAAAACATTAATAAAACCATTGTGTTCTACTTTGAAGGCATATTATTTGATCATTTATTTACTACATATCTTGATCAAAGAAAAACAGACGCAGTTACACGTATAAAATAACTTGTCACATGCTACACTGTGGTTTTATGCTGCGCTTTAGCATTTATGCAATCAGAATACATTATTCATAAAGATGAAGTTGTCTGTCTTTCCTAATGTTACCACTAGATGACAGTAGCTCGCTTTAAAAGTACATTACGAGTAACTCCATGACCGCAGTAGAACACAGTGACTCAGACTTGCACTGATTTCACAAATCTGAGAGGGAAAAACGGAGACATAAAATCACGTATTTCTTATCTACATGAGTCAGATTTAATGTACTCTATTCATAAAGTCTAAAATAATCGTCGCAAGCTTATATACTGATGGATATGGTTCTTAGAGTAGCTATAGAAGCAGTATGGAAATTAATGTAAATCAATGTCCTTTCAATAGCTGCACAATCCAGCGAGTGAATTGACAGTTTTGTAAAGATTGTATGCAAAACAGTGTTTATTCAGACCAGGAAATGAAATTTTGCTTTAGGAAGCATATTTGCTGGAACTAAGAAGCCTTTTTTTAAACCTTCATTAAAACTATTCTTATAGTTACATCATGGTATGGATGTCATATACCTCTATATCAATTGTTCAGGATATTATAAATCGTAAAACACTCCTACATTATGATGATAATTGAAGATGCAAAATTAATCTCTTAAAGTTCCAATGAAATTAAAACGAAGCTTGTTCGATGTTAGTATCAGTAATGTTAGTTTTAGGATATCTATTGACCTTATATGAGTATTATGTCACACATGACATTACAGTCACACAGGTTCAACCGCGCATAACGATTGCAAAAAAAGACTGTTTGGTAGGGGAGGTGTTTAGGATTTTCATTTTAGGGGGGCTCATCTCCTTATAAGGTAAAAAAAGTATATATATATTTAATCATTAAGCAGATTTTTATGCGCATTTTCAAAATTGTATGGGCTATGCTGTTTCCATCAACCATTTTTTATGCGTATATCCAAAATGCGCATAAAAATAAGAGGATGGAAAAAGCGGTGATAAAACAAAAAGCTATGGCTGTTTTATAAAAAGGGAAAGAGCTACTCTACCCTCTCTTCATAATTCGGTTGAGATTATGTCAAACATCGAGTAAAAATGCACATTTCAAAGCACTTCATGTGACCTTTATTAAACACTTACAAAAGGCCTGCATATTCATGAAATGCTGTGTTGTTATCTGACATGCCCTGCTCCCTTTAAGATACTTCACATTTGATGCACCTGAGCTCAACCACTCTTACCAGCAGAGCGGTAACAAAACAAAATTCTTTCGGCTATTTTTTTTTAAAGGAGAGGAGCTAATCTATATGTCCAACCCTCTCTTCATGTTTTAGCTGAGATTACGTCAACAGCGAATAAAAATGCACATTACATAGCACTTCCCAGGAGCTTTAACAAAAGCAGTTAACAGTTTGTTCATTATGTTTCATTTTAATCATGATAATAGTGTAATTTAATAGTGCAGTGTGCATTTTCCTACAAACTCATCTAAATTAGTGGCCATTTTTGCCTTAAGCCCCTATTTATTTCCAACCCTGAACCAGGTGTTAAAGGCTAAAATAGAGCTGAGATATATTTAAATCAAGGCTTTCATTTGTGAACAGTTTATTTTTGTAAACAGCATGTACAGTTTGTTCTTTTTGTTGATTTTTTTTACAATGTCTTGTTTTTTCCTAGCTTGCCTCACATACCTCTTTGTCAGAAATTCTTATTTTCACAGTTTCCTTGGCTAAAGCTTCACCAAAACATTACAACCTAATAATGATCTAATCAGTTAAATTACCCCTAATCAAGGCCCATGGTGTGATTATTGAAATGTTTGTGGGTGGTATTGAGTGCTCATATTTTGCCACTACTGAAATGGCGGGATATATTTATTTGCATGTTTGAATGGAAAAAACAACTAAAAATTATTAAAATAAAACACAACGCACATACACACAAACAGTGGAGGAAATAAGTATTGAACACCAAAGGCGCTGTTGACTTGAAATTTTCATCGGATGTTGTTAACAACCAAGGAAATCTATTTATGCAAAAATAAAACTAATTAGTTTACAAATGAAGTTATATGTAATAAATTAAATGATGCAGGGGAAAAGTATTGAACACATGAAGAAAGGTTGGTGTAAAAAGGCAGTGAAAGCCCATACTGTGCTGAAATTTCTCAGTAGTTCTTTGTCAACCCTCTGCCCTTTATCATTATAAAATAATGTTAGCTTTTTCAGTCCAACATCTAAATTAACAGGATGATGAAGATGAAACCAGGGTGGACATTTCTGCAAGACAATGATAGAAAACATAGCCAAAGAAACTCTTAAAATGCTTTCAGAGAAAGAAAATCAAGCAAAATGGCCCAGCCAATCACCTAACCTGAATCCAATAGAAAATACAACAAAAAAAAGCTCAGATTTGATAGACGAGATCCACAGAATCATCAAGGTTTTTACACTCTGTTGAAGTAAATGAGACGTAGCTGCCATCACCAAAAACATTTTATATAAAGTATGAAATACATTTCAGTATTTAGGAAGAAAGGTGATTTGAGGAATATTGAACGTAGCATGGTTGTTGGTGTCAAACGGGCTTGTCTAAATATTTTTCAGACTGCTGCTCTACAGGGATTTTCATGCACAACCACTCTAGGGTTTACAGAAAATGGTCTGAAAAAGAGAACATATCCAGTGAGCGACAGTTCTGTGGGCATAAATGCCTTGTTGATGCCAAAGGTCAGAGGAGAATGGCCAAACAGGTTCAAGCTGATAAAATGGCAACAGTAACACCAGAAGAGCATCTCTGAACGCACAACACATCGAATCTTGTGGCGAATGGGCCACAGCAGCAGAAAACCACACCGGGTGCCATTCCTAACAGCTTAGAACCAGAAACTGAGGCTACAATTTGCTTAAAATTGTACAATAGAAGATTGAAAAAAATGTTGCCTGGTCTGATGAGTCTCAATTTCTGTTATGACATTCGGATGGTAGGGTCAGAATTTGGCGTCAACATCATGAAAGCATGGATCCATCCTGCCTTGTATCAACGGTTCAAACCATGGTGTAATGGTAATTTCTTGGCACACTTTGGGACCAGGTCTCACTGGAAGAAGAGACAGTACTGTCTCAATGTGATCTCCTGGCTAAATAAAGGAATAATAATAATAATAATAATAATAATAATAGTACCTAGAGGGAGGGTTGTGGGGAATTTCGGGAGTTTTAAAGGAGACAGAACAATACGGAAGATGGGTTTGAAATACGGGAGACTCCAGGGAAAGACGAGAGTGTTGGCAGGTACGGTGTACCCATCTTCTGATGGCTACTTCCAGCAGGATGAAGCGCAAATCATCTGCGACTGGTTTCTTGAACATGTTAATGAGTTCACTGAACTCAAATGGCCTCAACAGTTACCATATCTCATTCCAATAAAGCACCTTTGGGATTTAGTGGAATGGGAAATTTGCATTATGGATGTGCTGCTGACAAATCTGCAGCAACTGCGTGATGCTAAAAAGTCAATGCGGACCAAAATTTCTGAGGAATATTTCCAGTACTTTGTTAAATCTATGCCACAACTGATTTAGTCAATACTGAAGGCAAAAGGGGGTCCAATCCGGTACAAATAAGGTGTACCTAATAAAGTGGCTGGTCAGTGTATTTAAATCATTAATTTCCATGCAAACAAACCTCGTTGTTTATCTGAATCAGACACATACAGTTTTTTTTGCAAGCAGAAGAATTCTTTCTAAATGTTTCATTCTTAACGTGGATTTTCTGTGATTTGTTGGCTGGGCCTCCATCTAAAACACTACACTCTAATGAACTAATCAGGAAAATTAGCCCTGATTAAAGTCCATGGTGTGATTAATGTAATGTTTGCGGGTGGTACAGTATTAAGCGCTCATATTTCGCCACCATTGAAATCACAGGAAATGAACAGTGTGGTGCATTTATTTGCATGTCTTCTTGTCTAAACAACTCACTCTCTCTTGCAGCGGCCTGCTCTAAAAAATACCAGGAATCCGAGGGGACGGGGATGTTGTCCATCCTAAGGAAGGAAAACAGAAAGTGGAGGAAATGAAAGCGAAAGCGAGGGCATCACAATCTGACAACTCCAGCGCCTCTGTCAGACAGTGGTTGACTGCTACTCTGCTATTCCTGTTGGAGGGCTGAACCCACTCTGCCTTGTTGGCACAGATATTTTTAGCCCTGGCGTTTGGCAGAGAGACCGGCACTAAGAGTGATGGGGCCACACAGGCCTCCGACTGCAAAAGGGCAATGGTTGGATGAAGTGGGCGGAGGCGGGCAAGGTCACACGAGGCCATCGGAGACCAGAGAGTGGAGGCTGAGGTGAGGAGATCTGGAGATTGAATCTTTTGACAGGCTGTATTTCACACCTGTGGATATTCTATAATGTTTTTAAAAAATATTCAATTATATTATCCAATGACTGTGGAAAATATGGACGACGCAACAGCCCCCTTTCCCATTAAATGCTTTGAAGGCAAAACGCCTCGTGATGGGCACAAACGGTCGCAAAAGACTGCTGAAATTGGAGACTGAGCATGTGCAGAAAGATGGAGCCAGAGGTGGAGCCGCAGAATCAAGCTTCCAACCAAACGCTTGTACATCAAATCAACCACGGCCCCCGAACTTCTCATTTGACCGCCGGTATCTGCACTATAACAAAGGCTCGCTGAAGTAAATATGAGCAACTTACATTTAAAAACACGTAATAATATAGAATTTAAAAACTGTATTGTAAGTTGTTACATAACATTTACAGCTCTATTTGTTAGATAAGATTAGGTTTTTAGAACATTATAATGTTTTATAAGAGCAAATTCAGTAGATTAAATCAATAACATGGCAAAACTCAAAATGCAGGGACGTCCTTTAAATCAGTGGTTCTCAAAGCGGTGGTCGGACCCCCTGGGGGGGTCACAGAACAACAAGAGGGGGTTGCTTGGTGATTTCCAAAAATCTAACAAATTTGAATAAACTTTTAAACTTATCATTGTTAATCCATAACCTACAGAAGATAAAAATAGTTACATAAATGTACAAAATCCAAACAAAAAGCCATCAGCCTTCAGTTTTTTTTTTGTTGTTGTGTTTTTTACATTGGATTGCAACCTCTACGAATTTTACATTAGATTAACGACAATAGCGTCAGTTGCACCAGATTGATTTTACGGCACTAGCAAAACTTTCTGACACCTTTACGGCACATTTAAAATAAATACAGGCCACGACTGAACATGGAGGATGATCTTTAAGTGGCAGTCTCCAAAATTAAACCAAGAAAATACTTGTGATGTAACTTAAATATTGTGCCCACCAGTCTCATTAGGTGCGGTTAATATTAAATAATAATAAAATAAGAAATGATGTGGTTGTTAGATTATTGCGCTTTTTTGTGTTGTTAATATGCTTGTGTTTATATTAGCCTACTTGTTTGTGTGTGTTGTGTGCAATGTTTGTATGATTATAACCGCTACCGAAAAAAGTGAGGGTCGCGAGTCATTGGCATTGTTATTTTGGGGGTCCCGGCCTGAAAAGTTTGAGAACCCCTGGTTTAAATCAGGTTCAAATAACCTTACAGGAGATCAATGTGGAGATAGCTAACATTAGTGTTATCTTTCTAATTATTATTTCAGACCCATACAGAGAATTACTGCTAGATAGCGATCACCTGTATTTTCCCTGTCATGGCTAGGTTAGGCGTGTATAAGCAAACTAATAAAGCCCGGTAAAGCCCTGACCTTACCGAATAAACAGTGTTCCACCAGATCCTGTATGTCAGAAAGAATAGTTGACTGCTAAACTCATTTTATCATTCAATCTCCTCCCGAAGCTTTCGACATCTGTTTAGAGAATCTGTCCATCACAACTGTACTATCATTGGGCCTGCTGCAGCCATGGTACGGCAAAGTTCCTTGATTATTATGCCGGAATGAGAATAAAAAGTCACTAGCCAAATCGACCTAGAAAATAACAACTATAAATTTTCTGTTGGTCTTTGTAGGTCTTTTTTGGTTGGTCTTTATAGAAAAATTATAGAAACTTTTTGGTCATTTTAGAGCCAGATGCTAATGGTCTAATCTGATTTAAAGAGCCCATATTATACATGAAATAGGGTCATATCTTGGTTGTAAGGGTCTCCAACAACAGTTTAATATGCATGCAAGGTCAAAAAACACTTTCGTGGTCTTATAATCTGCATTTATTTTTACCTAATTATCCCAGCGACTCCTGTATGAATCGTCCAGTGATTCATTTGTTCCCAAACCCCTCCTTAGCGGGAAGCTAATCTGCGCTGATTGGACCGATGACAGTCTGTTGCGATTGGTCGACTGCCTTCAGTCAGAGAGTGAAATGCACAACAGCTAATCAGCAATATAAAAGTAATCACAGTTCATACACGCTCGATAGTGTAGGCGTGGAGTTTAGCTGCCAGTGGGTCAATGTAAATACAGACTACGGACTTGAAAATACAGACGACTGACTATTTTATTGAGCAAAAACTCCAAAAGCAATTAAGGAGATCTCCTAGCTTCTCACTCTGCTCTTTTCACAGACACACACACACACACGCACAAACACACACACGCACTTAACCCTGCTCCGGACGACAACGCGCGCGCACGCACACACACACACACACACACACACACACACACACACACACACACACCTCCGGACGACAGCGCGCACACACACAGACACACACACTACTCCTCGTCCACAGAGCTCCGTTAACAAAGCAGCACGCGTCGCATTTTTAACGTGACTTTGCACGCGATAAGAGAATATAGCCAGTTAACCTGATACAGTACACGCGGTTACAAGTAACAAATCACAACTAAATACATTTGCAAGCTAAAGTCAACGAGGCAACTTTAATCGCACGTACTTACACTTGAGAAATGGAGGAAGAAAAATCCTGACGTCCATCAATAAGTTACTCTTTACTGATCCTTCCTTTAACAAACGCTGATGAAGTATTCTTTGTAGCATGTAGTTTCCAGAAGTTTCCAGTAGTTTCCAACTGATTGGCTATAATGCTGAGGTTTCATGTTTGGGTAGAGACTCAATATATCCATCTGCAGTGTGACTTCAATCGACCGGCATGTTTGTGTGTGTGTGTGTGTTTGTGGCTGTGTGTTTGTGTGTGTCTGGGTTTCTGCGTCAGAGGGCGGGGCTTCAGGTTTGAAATCTTCCGGGTTTGCGCGTGCACGTGAATAACTTGGTTTCGTTCGTACGTCATGGCGAAACACCTAATGAATCGGTATCAAGGCGACTCGTTTGAAGCACTATGAGTCGACTCTTTTATAGCTGAATCAACCGTTTTAAACACTGTACACTAACAGATTTAAGCCTTAGCTGGATACTTCACTTCACTTAGAGCTGTGTTACACACTACATGGAGGGGAATTTTCAAAAACCCATAATATGGGCTCTTTAATGATCTATGCTAAGCTAAAAGTGCCCTTGCCAAATCTGGAAATTGGCTAATTTGATTATTATCATTATTATTATTGAAAATTATAAAAGTAAACTGTTTAACTTTTGGGGAGTTATCTTTAAGTGGAGTAATCTTTTAATAAGAAATAAGCAAACTGGGGGTGCTAGGAAGAGGTAGCTGTGCTTTTCACCGTCTCAACAATCAAGCTAATAAAAACTGCAGTTTCAGCTACATCAGATCAACTTTAGATTAGCTAAATGTTTAGCTATACATTCATAATACTACATTTAAGCTTCAAACTCTGTTAATGCCACCAAAGAAACAAACCATCTCAGTTTTGGCCGAAGCTAGCAACAACATGGCGATGGCTGAGCAAACAACGAGTCCCTGATAAAAATAAAACGATATGTTAACAATGATGGAGAAGATCTCGGATAAAATTATCAGAAAAAAGCTAACTATTTTGTAATGTCGTATTTTTTATAAATGTAAAAAAAAAAATCTGGCTTTTTTTTCTGTACATAACAAAGGATTTGTGTATTCCCTTTCTCAGTTTCATTGTTTTCTTAGTAAGATGTCTTTCACATCTTTAACAACTGTTTACTATCACACGCCTGCCAAAACAACCTAACCTCTTCACGGCGTATTGCCTCATATTTTCCTCATAAACCGTTTTGTTTTGCAGACTCTTTTGTGCCCTGGTTGCATAATGGCTCCTCCTCAGTCACTGATAGACTTCTTTCCCGCCTTTTAGCTCTCTTCCCATCAGCCTCTCAGCAGGTCTCTTTCTTAGATCCACCTGTCTGTGTGCCGAGCTCTGCGGAAAGCACTAACATATTCCCTTTGTTAGCCGTTCCTCCTCCACAATTTGTCTCCGCATGGATGACCTTGACTGCTCCAATCCCAAAATAGACCCCGAGCACAGGTGTGTGTTTTTTATCGCTTCCTTCGAGACTGTATTATCGCACGCAGGTTTTCGTTCTATAAATGGAAGATCTGAATCGTACGCTATCAACCCTCTCCTGCCAAGTCAAAGCAATCTGTCGTTTGGCATTCAGTCCTGCGGATTACTTGTTGCTATGTGAAAGTTTGGCTGAAGGGCTTTGTGTTTGAAAAGTCATCACGTCTCTGGAATACATTTTCTGTCATCCTGCTTTTGTACAGTACTGCATTTATAGGTTTATATATTTAGAAAGTAAATGCTCGGCTGAGCCAGGGAACAAAACAGCGGCTGCACTGACAACTTCTTTTTTTCTCGAGTAATCAGAATGAACGATTTAGTCAGTTAACAAAAATAAAGGCTTCTTGGCTTAGTAGAACTGCACCATTCTCAAGATTGAATATGCTTGATTTATGGCTAGTTTAAGACTGACAGAGGGAATCGGATTAAAAACCTTATATCTAATGTGTGAAATAATAGGCTAACACAATTGAACATTTATTTTTGCTGCCTTTTCAAACTACTTATTTAAAAAGAACTGAAACAACGCAATTCTTGAGGGTTTTTTATGGGGGGGTGGGGGGAAGACTAAATTGTTCGATGTTCAGTCCACTCAAAATTATAAAAAACAATTAAGTTAAGCACCTTGATGTCAAAATAACGTCAACAATGCTAATCAATTTAATGCAACCCAAGCTCATTCTGAAAACGTACCAATGTATACATTTTTGGAGAGCGTCAAATATGTCCCAGGGTTCATTTTTTTTTGCAGTTTTTGTTTTTGCAAATCCATAAGAGTCCGCTGTGTACCCTTTTTCAGGACCACATTTCCCTTGCGAGTGCCATTCGCATCTGCTGTTCTTGCATAGATCCACTAAAGGCCGCTGTTAACTGACTGACTAAATGAATGACTGACTGACTGACCGATCGACTGACTCACCCTCCTACTTCCCTAAACGCAACAAATAGTGTTTTCAAAAGCACAGATTGAACTGCCCACCCACTTCACTATACCCAACCGACAGTTTTAAAAAACAGTTCAGAAAAAGAAAAGTCTTCGCCTGATTTTTACCACGTTTTCAGAATTTATCACATTCTCACCCTGTTATTTACTTACTTACTTTATTTTTTGGTTCCTGTTTTTGTCTTACACCACTTTCTGGAACCGTTCTTCATCGGACTCGAACCCTGTCGTGGTAGTCAACTCCTCTCTGTGTCTGCCATCATACATGGCAAGCTACCTGGACAAACTCGTTACAGCGGGGGAAAAAAATATAACTACACAGCAAAATATGGGGACCCAAAACAACTCTATGGGTGTTAATTTCAACACTTTGAAAGTGTCTCATGGGGTCCACTCAAAACAGAGTTAAATCAACACTTTCAAAAGGGTTGGCATATTGACACCGAAGTTAGGGTTAATTTTAACTCTGGGCAGAGTTAAAAAATGTAACTATATTTAACACCGCCTGGTGTAATATATTATTTTATTCAACTCTCTTGAGTGTAAATATGGTAAAAAACTCAAATAGACTGTAAATTACAAAATAAAAAACATTTTATTTGAAAACATTCACCACTTCAACAATTCATTCAGTTTTTAAAATGCAACAATGTCAAATATGCTTTAAATGTTTTATTAGTACAGACAGTATCAACAAAATATGTATGACCAGTGCTCAAAAAGGCTGTTTTAGTCCTTTGGTCCAAACTTGATGTGTTATCAGAGCAATTTGAAAGTTAAATATACAGTATCGTCACTCATAGTTTTCTTCTGAACGCATAGTTTTCTTCTGAAATTACATTTTAAACAACTTGGCGTGCAAATCTTTCACTTCTGGTGTTTCCTTGGTCCTCCATATCAAACACAGCAGTTTAAATGAAGGTATAAATGCTGGAAACTTGTGTGAAAACAAACTGGAGCTAGGAAATCTTATCAAGCATGTCCTGTGAATGAAGTGCTTCCCAGCCACAGGATGACCTTTTTATCCATGACGATGTAGTAGCTGCTGATCACTCGTCTGGTGGTTCCTGATGCACAGATATAGGGTGATGCTCTTCTAAGAACTCTTCAAGACTCCAGCATGACTAAGAAAAATGTTTGAAAACAAATTGCAATCAAATTCTATGATATATTTAAAAGAACATTTAAAGTAAATAAAACATTCAAGAAATCTAAACTCACCTTTTGAAAATCTTCATGATGATCCACAACTTGACTCTCCCAGCTGGTTGAGGTGACAGGATATGGAAAAGTAGAAAAAACACATACATCACTGTTGGATCTACAAAAACAATTAGGTTAATCACTATGACTAGAACTGGAAAAACAGGCAGCTGTCTGTCCAGAATCCTGAATTTAACACAACACTTGGAGCAAAATTTAGAGGAGCTTAAAATCTTTTATATCATTTAGTGATGCTGACTTCCCCAAAATATTGGCCACAGTGTAAAATATATTCATAAACTTAAAGTTTTCTGTAAGCGTGTGCGTGTGTGTGTGTGCGTGCGTGCGTGTTTCTTTACCAGATTCAACTTGTTAGGCCCTTTCAGGACCAGTATTGACGCCACCTTTCCTGGAGTCTAGCAGATGTTTTAGGTCCAAATATAATCTTAAATATTAGGATAAGCAGAAGAGGAAAAGTGCAAAGCAAAGAGCAAAACATTATTTAAGTAACAGTTCACCCACAATACAAAACTTATCACCTTCATGTCATTTGTTATTCTCTAATGCTCTAATACCCTCTCAGCTTATTGTGAAACAAATACAGAACTTTATCAAACATACCTTCATTATTATCACCACATATGACCAAGAAGGTGTGCTTGGTCATTTCACCAACTCTGGAAATACACCATCCGTCTCTAATCAGCCACCGTCACAGGGTCTTGTGTTATTGTAGAGAACTGTGGCTGTTAAAAAACAACAAAACATTAGTATCTAACACATATGCATAACCATTAGATTAAAAAGAGAGATAAACATCACAAAGTATGCCTCACACTTTTTCAGATATCTTTTGATTCAGATGTTGATTATTGATAATAAATCTACAAATCAAACCTGTATCATCATTAGGCTGCTCAAATATGAATCAGTTGATTAATTTTACAGACAGGTGGCTGTTTACAACGTACTAAATTGTCTTTAATAAAACGGAAATGTTGTGTACAGTACATGCTAAGTTTAGCCTATAGTTTTAAGCACAATATCATTCGGGAGAAAAAGCTTGACTAAGATGTTCCTGACTACAGAAATAGCCTAACTTACTAACGTCAGACATCCCGAGTTGGGAAAAGTCATTTTCGGGGGATACGGAGTTGATTTGCGGGAGGTAGCGGGAGTGAGTACCTAAAGAGCAATGGGATGAGTTGCGTGCGACGTACCTGAAGAGCTGGGAGGGATGCGGTGGAGAGGGGTGTGCAAAGTGTTTAATGACCGGGCGGGAGACGCGCGATTTCCGGGAGATTATCATTCATTTGCGGGCATCTACTTGGGCATCTGGGAGTCTCTGTGCATTTGCGGGATAACGTTAACGTTAGTCCCGCAACTTCCGGGAGACTTCTGTAACGTCAAATGTCTGAGAAAGTGCAAACGCGGTCATTTAAAGACATTAATGTTAACATTCCGACTTTAATGGTTGTCAACACTTAATATAATTCAAGCGTACGTTGTCACGCGAGTCTATGGACTAACGGTATATGGACGGCCACGAATGAACCAGTTTAAAAGGGCTGCGGTGTTTAAAATAACCAAATTAACATACACGGATAACAAACAATCATATGTTTTAGTCAGGAAGCCTTTTACAAGTAAGCATATGTTCATTTACTCACCAGATATGTTTTAGAAACTCTTCAGAGCTTATGGAAACCGTCCTGTGTTGCCGTTAGCATCCGGGCAGAGTAGGCTAGGCTGCTCCGGGGATTGCCTCGCTAGTTTGCTTCGAATTAAAGAAGAAGTGTCGATTTTATTTTACAGATGGGTAACAACGCACAAAATGTCATTAAGCGTGACAGAAATGTGTTGAACATGTACATTTGATGTTTTATGCACTATGTATGCGTTAGCATATATAAAAACATTCTTGAAAATAAGTCAATAGTAATGCAGTTAAGCTAGATACACAAACGACCATGAATGAACCGCAGAAGTTTAAAATTGTCACTACATTCTAAAGTTATTAACTTAACAATATGTTTACAACTAAATTTCCTTAAAGAAAGTCAGTAAAATACCAACATTTAGGTAGTTTGACTCACCAGTTGCTGTTCTAAACCTCAGATGGAAAATGGCGTCTGGAAAATTCTTCAGTGACTGGGGCTGCATGAATTCCCGGATGTTAGAAATAACACCACCAAGTGTAAAAAAGATAACTCCTTGATTTCGCACTGAATAAAATCAATTCTAACTCTTATTATATTCATTTATCAAAATCTAACTCTTTATCGTCAACACTTTACTCTGAAATGCTTCAACACCGAGAATTTAACTCTGATGAATTTGCTGTGTACACGTCGCAACAACGCGTTGCACATGCTCTGTGATTGGTCGGCTTGGTAGCGAGTGAGTGTTAACAAGTGTCTAGTCCTGTAAAAGAGGTTCAGATGAAGACAGTTGTTTTGTGTTTACCTTATGATTAAATTTGTTGCAGAAACCAGGCTTTAGATGTCAGTTTCTTGTTGTTTTGACATAGAGGTACAGTAGTTTACATGCATAGTAGGGATACAAAATCTTGTAAATATTTTTTTCTTGTCATGTTATAATAACTGTTGTGTAGTTATTTTAGTGGTTAAAAGAGCAAAAACGTGTGGACGTCAAATGGGGGTCATGGTTTTGACATCAAAATTATTTCCATTTTGATGTGTTGTTTGACGTGTTGTCTGGCTAACTTTGAAAGCAGATATAGATATGCTAGCAGGCTTAAAACAGAACAAAATATATGATTGTGGGGAAAAAGGTATTGTGCTGTATCTGTAAAATCAAAGACGAACGTGCTAGCAAACTGCTAATAGAGAAGGGGTAGAAAACACTTGGCTAAAATTTATTCATTTTCATCCAGCTTAGTTGATTGTTCAGGGGTTGCCACAGCGAAACGGACCACCAACTATTACAGCATATGTTTTACACAGATGATACCCTTTTAGCAGCAACCCAGTACTGGAAAACACTTTATTCACACACCCTCATACACTACGGCTAATTTAGTTTTTTCAATTCTCTTAAAGCGCATGTCTTAAGACTGTAGGGGAAACCGGAGCACCCGAAGAAAACCCATGCAAACATAGGGAAAACATGCAAACTACACACAGAAATGCCAACTGGCTTAGCCAGGACTCGAACCAGTGACCTTCTTGCTGTGAGGTGACCACTGAGCCACTGCGGCAGCTGGCAAAAAAATGAAATCAGCAAGAAATATGCTAGCAAGCAGATATTAGAACAAAATTCATCAAAACATAGACATGCAACAAAATTAACAAATGCTAGCAATCTAAAAATAATTAAGCTAACATTTCTAATATATGAAATAAGTGCTAGAAAGCTGCTATGAAAACATTAAGACATGTTCTTCTAAAAAGTTGCTATTTGAGCAACAGATTGGGAAATAGATCAAATAAAATGCTAGCAAGCAGATAGGCAATGTAAAATTAACAACAGAACAACAGCTGCTGACAGAGCAAAAAGAGAAAACACTTAGCTAACGTACTGTAGCTAATGTATGAAATTAGCATTAAGAGTTAACGTGCTGCTAACGAAGTGAAATAAATTACACATGAATTAAGCTAAAACCTGAAGTAAATAATAGATGTGCCAGCAAGCGATCTGAACAGCAGATTGAAAAATTGATCAACAAGTAGCCTAGTGAGCTGCTAACATAGCAAAACAGATCAACTTAGCAAATATAAATGAACAGTAGATGTGCTGGCAAGCTGATAAAAGAACTAAGCAGATTTAAATTAAGATGAATAATGTAAAATCAATAAATGATGTACTAGAAAGCTGACAGCAAAGTGGATAAAAATACTTATCTATTGAAAGAAATCAGGAATAGATGTGCTATCAAGCTGATAACAGAGTAAAACAGATTAGCACTAGCAAACTGCATGCTGAAAGAGCAAAATAGGTTAATGACAAAACAAATTCTTGAAAATCAATCAATCGTTGAGCTATTTTGTGACAGCCATTTGCAGAATTAATTTCCTTCAGCTTAGTCCCTTTATTAATCAGGGTTCGCCACCGCAGAATGAACCGTCAACTTATCCAGCATATGTTTTACCAATGTTTTACAGTACTGGGAAACACCCATACACTGTTACATTTACATACACACAATTAAGCTTTTTCAATTTACCTATAGACCATCTCAAAGTGGTCATGCCATTGGCCAATGAACATTTCCTGGTTGTTATCAAACTTTTTCAACTGGAACAAGAGGCAATTCAATCATAACTTAATGTTAAAACAGATATCATAACATTATTTATCAATATGTGGCTCTTTTTGGGTTCTCAGAAGCTATGGAAATTAAAAAATTTAAAACAGGAAATACGTTGGGACCATTGTTTTGTTTACATCCCTCAAAATGGTTTATACCATGTCTTTGGATTGTGGGGAAACTGGAGCACCCAGAGGAAACCCACGTGAACACGGATAGAACATGCAAATCCCACACAGAAAAGCCAACTGGCCCAGCCAGGACTCGAACCAGCGACCTTCTTGCTGTGAGTCAACAGTGCTACCCACTGCACCACCGTGTCGCCCCATTTGCATAATATATTATATGTTGGTTTATTAGGTAGTCATACCAAAGTCCTTGTATTATTTCATAATGACTGATTGAACATTTTAATAAAATAAAATGCTTAGTTTCTAATTTAAAAAAGAGAAAAAATGCTGTTACAAAAACGCACTGTCCACTTCATAAGACATACACTAACCCAGTGTTTCCCAACCCTGTTCCTGAAGGCACACAAACAGAACACATTTTCAGCATCTCCCTTATAAAAAACACCTGAATCAGCTCATCAGAACGTTAAAAGAGACTCTAAAACCTAAAACGTATGGGTCAGATAAGGGAGACATCCAACATAAGTACTGTTGGTGAGCAGGGTTGGAAAAACACTGCGTTAACCAACTGGTGGCATATTGGTAGGCCCACACGGAATCTGCACGCGCAAAATTCTGCAGATTTTCTGCAGAATTCCGCTTATTTCTGCAGATTTTTAGCCTATCATTAATTCTGTTTATTTACTTGAGTAAATGTGTATATCTGAATTTATTCAGTTTTCATTCAGTAATTTATAAATTTTTATTTAATATGTTAAGGTTTTAGTTATGATACTTCGCTGGATACTCCCAAAATAATTCCGTAGAAATCAGCAGATTCTGTCTGGCCCTGCATATTGGTTAGTTTTAACACAGATTTAAGCATATTTTGAACCTTCAAAATAAAAGTCACCACCCAACATTATTAAACAGCATGGAAGAGCCAGGACAAACTATATTTACCTGACAGAAATAAGTCGCATACACTTCAACTTTCAATTAAATTTTTGAGTGAATCATTTCTTTATACATTTTAAACACAATTAATAAAAAAACTGACAATTTCTGACAATGGGCTAAAAGGCGCAGCAGCTAATACAGAAGGATTTAGTGTATTTGAGCAATCAAAAACACTTTTTGCGCATAGAAAGACATGAGGTGGATTTTAAAGGAACTTGAATATAAGATGGAAGCTGCATGATATCTGAAGAAGACCTCGGGCTGAAGCATTAGTCTCTGAGGACGTGACTGGCTACTGTGCCACAGGCTCGCTCTCCTCATCCTCAAGAAATAACTCGCCTGCAGCCTGCTGTCGTGCCATCTCTGGGTGTGAATTGAGTCTATGTGCTGCCAGTGGTTATAGATGCTATCAGTCAAGCAGCACACAAGCCTGTACCTGCGCTCTGACGCCGGCAGCCAATCTATATTCCAGAGGAACGTCGAGAGCATGTGTTCGCTGACAAACAAATAAAGCCAACAGTCGCTTTGATGCGGAGGAGACGGGAAAATGAGAATTTGAATGAAGTTTGACAATAATTCCTACGCTCGATGTATTATAGCGAAAAGATGGTTCTCGCTTCTGAGGTCTGGGGTGGAATTAAATATCCACCCCACTGAGTTTTTGTCACCGCTCCTTCTGCAAAGTCAGAGTGATTTTATTTCTCTCTGTGACAGCTCTTTGATATTAATGTGGGTATTTTTATTTATTTATTTATTTATTTTTTATTTTTTTTTGTGAAAGGGAGATGATTTCCTTCCGTTATTACTCATGCGTCGAAAAGCAATACTGTCAGAGGAATTCGACTTGAATCCTTTAAGGTGTTGACATTTCCAAGAGGAATAAGATCTTTATTTAGTCATTTACACATCTGTTAACCCACATGATATATTCTCTTCCTCTCTCTTTATATAAACAGGGTTTGGACAATGAAATGCCTGGTTTTAGACCACGATAATTCATTGGTATGGTAAAGGACCTTCTTTTGTGGCCAATACAGCATCGGTTCATCTTGAGAATAACAAAGTCCTGCACAGTGGCCGAAGGGATTTTGAGCCATTTTTTCAAGCAGAATTGTGGCCAGGTTGCTACCTGATGCCGGTGGAGGAAAACGCTTCCTGGTTCGTTCCTCCAAAACACCCCAAGTGGCTCAATAATATGTAGATCTAGGAACTATGCAGGCCATTGGAGATGTTCAACTACACTTTTATGTTCATCAAACCACCCTTTTCCCCAACCCAGGCTCATTCTGAAAACGTAGTCCCATGGTTGTTTCTGGAGGCCGCAAAATACATACCGAGAGTTATGTATTTTTGCAGTTTTTGTTTTTGCGAATCCATAAGAGGCAGCTGTGTGCGCTTTTTCACATCTCAAATGTCTCCCGCCCACACTGCTCTCGCGTAAACCCACCAGAGGCCGCTGTCGAATGACCGTCTGCATGACTGACTGACTGAATGATTAACTGGGCGACCGGCCAATCAACTGACCCACCCTCCTCCTTCCCAAAACCCAATCAATTTTACAGATTTACTCGCCCACCTGCTTAATTTCCTAAACCAAACCAACAATTTACAAAAGCCATCCAGAAAAAGAAAAGCCCTCGTCTGATTCTGATTACGTTTTCAGATTTTACCACATTTTCACCCTGTTATGAACTTGTTCACTTTAATTTTTGGATTCTGTTTTTGTCTTACCTGATTTTTGGAATCGCTCTTCTCCGGACTCAAACCCGGTTGTTGTCGTTGACAGCTCTTCTCTGCGTCTCAAATCCGGCAACGTACACGACGAGCTAATTAGACAAACTGGTTGCATCGGGAAAGCCCTCCACACGGAGGTAAGTTATCAGCCGGTAAGCGCGAAAAGGTACGGCGTCATACCGCCCTGTAGTGTTCGCTTAAAAAATAAAATGCAGCCATACGTACCTCTGGCTACATAATTTGCAGTCTCCAGAAGCATCCATGGCACTACGTCAGGGGTCATCAAACTTGTTCCTGGAGGGCCGGTGTCCTGCAGACTTTAGCTCCAACCCTAATCAAACACACCTGAACTAGCTAATCGAGGTCTTACTAGGTATACTTGAAACACCCAGGCAGTTGTGTTGAGGCTAGTTGGAGTTAAACTCTGCAGGGTCACCGGCCCTCCAGGACCAGGATTGGTGACCCCTGGACTACGTCTTGTCTTGCTGTCTGTAATAATGCATTATCATCCAAATACATGGCACCGCCTTCAGGATAAAATGTTTGAACCATTGTGTGCACATGGTCCTCCAGAATGTTTTGGTAGTCCTTGGCAGTGACATGCGCATCTAAAACAAGTATTGGGCCTAGGGAATGCCATGATATTGTTGCCAAAACCATCACTGATGCTTCATTCTGGGCATGCAACAGTCTGCGTGGTATGCTTATTTGGGGCTTCTCCACACCATATCTCTAAGATGTGGTAAAGACAGTGAAGGTAGGACAATACATGTTTCACATTGCCCACAGCCCAAGATTTTCCCTGCTGGCACTATTGAAATCGTCGTTTGAGTGATCAAAGGTTTGGCTACAGCAGCCCAGCTATGTATATTGATCCTGTGGAGCTCTCGATGAACAGTTTAGTGACAAGAGGAGTGCTTAAAATGAACATTTAATTCTGTAGTGAGTTGGGATTTTTTGGATACAATCTGGGTTAGCACCCGGACATCCCTTTCATATTTCAATTCAGCTTTCTCTTGCATCCACAGTTACTCCTGTTGGATGTGGTTCATCCGTCTTGGTGGTATGCTTACATTACTCTGCATACGATGGCTCTTGATACATCACAATGACTTGCTGTCTTGGTCACAGATGCACCAGCGAGATGCACACCAACAAATTGTCCTCTTTTGAACTCTGATTTGTCACCCATAATGTTGTGTGCATTGCAATATTTTGCTAATACTCTGCTAATTAAACCTTCACACAATGCTCTTACTAGTGGGATATGCAATCAGTTCTTCAGCCACCAGGCTAGTCAAAGTTGAAACCTCTAACACTTCTATATATTGGCCAGTGTTTCAGGTTAATTGTCCAGCCTCTGTATATGCTGTACATATGACACTAATGACACCTCGACATATGCCATATGTACTTGGAACCAAATGACCTAATTAGTGTTGCAAGATATGGCTGACTTTTTCCAGCCCAAAAGCTGTCCAAAACCAGCCCAAATGCACAAAAAAAAAGCCCAAATATTAGATTAATATATTATTTAATTTTTATTTATTTAAATCAGTAATTAGCCTGGTTACTTTAATTGTCATAATTTTAAACCATACAGCAACCAACACAACAGTCACACAACCACAGTAGTAAAATTACAAGATAACTGCATCACATTACAACACTGCACTTATTGTTCTGTAGATTACACAACCTATTCGCCTATATTTTGTAGATTTTTTTTTGTTTAAAGACAATATTTAAATAGTTTATTTAAATTTAAATAAATTAAAATATTTTAAATGTTAGTTTCAGTCTGTTAGTTTTAAGCATATCAATAGCTAAATCTGGTGAGCCTAAAAATAATTCATTTGGCATCTCACGAAACGATGACTTGTTTGACACAACAGAAGCATGACACAGGAGTTCCAGCTTTCCCAGCAGCTCCATGGATTCCTAGTGTTATTGCATAAATTTGTCCCATTTGGCGTTTTACATTCTTATGAACCCACTGAGGTGCTGCTTGTAAATCCGACAACACTTCTATGTTCTTTCTTGTTGTCAATTGCGGGTAAAATGATCGATAAAAGGTTTATGATAAACCGCTGTGAGTAACTGCATGCGCAGCGTGATGCACGTGCACGCGAAGGGGAGTCAGATTTGTCTGGGGATTCAGATTTTGATACAACTTTCTTTCACCTGCTTGCGGGTGTGCTAAAGCAGTTTACGCTACACATTGGTCACTACTAATTGAATGGAGTAAGAGCACACAATTACGTTTAGTTAAAAAAAAAGGATATAAAATTTATGGTTTAAAACTGCCCAAATTTTGTTAACCCGCCTAAGCCATCTTTTACCCTCACAATCAAATTCAAAACCGCCCAATCTGGCAACACTGGACCTAATTATAGTTATGTATTTTTTAATTTTGATATTTAACTTATTAGATTTTGAATTAAAGTGCACTGTACAATTTTTTTTCCTACATTTTTAAAACAATTTGTTATTTATCTATTCCAGAAAAAAAAAAACAGTCCCAAAAGTGTTGTAGAGTTAATTTGGGGAAAATAAACATGTGTGGCCAAATTCTGCTTAAAAGTCAATTGCTTAATCCTTAAATAGTGTTAATAACCAACCCCTGACCTCAGGTAATTATTCTCAGCATTTAAAAACCCTCTCACAGTCAGGTGCGGCTCTCACACAGAGATATTTGCACTTTCTCTGATTTATGAATTCCAGTCAGTAGGCAACAGCAATTTTTTTTTTTTACAATACTTCATTAAAGTGGCCATTAAATAATGACTCTCCTGCTGTATTTTTTCACAGCATAATCACATTTGTGCATTTTGTTATCACAGACTTTAAATATTACCAATTGTGGATGCAAAAGCACAATCCACTTCCTTTTGTTCTTCATAGAGAAGCGTAAAAATGATCCTTTTGTGCTTGGGAATTCAGTAGTCTGTGCAAAGAATGCAAAAGGAGAAGCAGGGGCGGATTTAACCAATAAACAAGGTAAGCGAATGCTTAGGGCCCCAGGACATCTAGAGGTCCCCAATAAATATCTAGAAGTAGAAATTAAACCCATATGCCATTATTTTCTATCATATTCTGTATAGTATAAGTCAAACAAAAAACATTTTTTTCCGAAATATAATATTATTTAATATACCATAAAATATAATATTATTATAATAATGTAATGTTATGTAATAATAATATTATGAAAAAAAATCCAAAACCCTCAATTATGAAGCAGTCTAGCAGTCAAATTTATATATATAAAAAAAATATATAGTCAAAAATAGTCTGTGTAATATTTTTTGTATTAGTTTCTTGGGGATTAATTGGGGAATTTTCCATATGTTTCTTCAGATGATATAATGTTGTTGCCCTCTGCTGATAATAGATAATTAGCCCTGTTAAAATGACCTCTAATGCAAAGAATCATTTCTGCCTCAAAAAGGAGAAAAAAAATGTTCTTCTTTGAAAAGACTGATTTTAAGTTGTTGATTTTTGTAGTTTTTAGCAAAGTTGACAGTTTCTATCATTACAATTTCTGCTAATTCAAGTATGCATTATATTTGTTTGGTTATTATTTTTGTAAAGTTCTCGGAGTTTTTTTTTTTTTTTTTTTATAGAAACCTACCACCAAGAGGCGGCAAACCGCTTAATTAAGTGAATCTTTCGTTCAAACAATCCATTTAAAAATGAATCATGCAAACGGATCGCTCTGGCTCACTTGATTCAAGAACCGATTCTTTTCGCAAATGTAAACAAACACCTCAAGAACTGCGGTCGAAGCTGAAGAAAACTGTACAAAAAGGTAAGTAGGCTAAATCAATTTACTACTTATTTGTTGAGCTGTGGTGTAAAATCATATTTCAAGAAAGCAGTAGGCCGTTACTTGATTTTCTGAGCTATCCATTAAAACAAACAAACAAGCCAGCAGGCTTATATTGTTGAACTTGAAGTACGTCCACACATGCGTAACGTTAATCAAATACTGAATGCTTTTAGACATGACTTTGTGACTTTATAATGTTCACTCACATATCGTTAAAACTATATTATCTACACTATAACTTGTTTTATTTTCGTCATTTTAGTGGCAGGGTTCACTTAGCAGCTCAACACATTTCTGAACATTCAGCCCCTCGATACACGGACTGTTGACAGATGTCTCGTGTTTTGTTCGACATCTTTAACTCTGTGCCACACACATGTCAGCGAGCTCTTGGACAAAGGCTTGTCTTTGAACATGACATCTGCTCGGGCCGCAGAGGTGACCGGAGGCCAGGGGTTGAGTCCTGCAGGCGACTCCTCGTCTGGTCACTTCAAACTGCGGCCTGCTGGACGGTCTGTCAATAACAGACCGCTTGACATGTGCTTGTTTTCTCAGTCTTATTTTGTTCCTCTTCTCAAAGATTATAAATATGTAACGTTTCTAACATATAAGGGATAGTTCACCTAAAAAAATGTAACAGTAGCCTACTTAATTTACTCACCCTCAAGTAGATACAAACCTTTGAATCTTAAAATCTTAAAATCTTTAATGAAACACTAAAATTAATGTTAGCTAAAAAATTATCTTCTAGTTAAAACAGATAAAATATATATGAGATGTATTTAACAGAGTTTATTTTGTTACATATCATGGGCATAAATCTGATTTAACAGTAATTAAATGTTGTAATGTTCAACTTCATTTGTTTGTTTAAATTCTGCCCACATTAATAGTTTGCAACCACTTACCTTGTAAAAAAAAAAAAAAAGTTAATCCAATGAATAATTTTTCAGATCATTTTTAAGAACGTCACTCCTCAAGAAAGAGAAAGGAGATGTGCGGCACATTGCTGTTAGGCATCTGTACATGTTGATTTGTGTGGTTTTGGCATTCTGAGATTTGTTTTTGTGTTTACAGTTAACATATTCTAAGTTGACAGATTTTACTTCCAGAAGCAGTTTTGTAACCAATATATACCTCAGTTAATCAGATTTGGGTTGTTATTCATCCCAGAGTTCAGGGTTTTGTAGATGATATAGCCTGGCTTTCTGAAATTGACCCATGTAAAATAATCAAGGGTGTGTTTCCCAAAACCATCGTTAGCCAACTAAGGTAGCAAGTTCCATTGTTACAAACATAATTTGTTGATACCGTTTCCTAAATCCGTCGCTCCAACGAACATGTGCAAACTGCGTCGCAAACTAGAGCAGTCACAATAAAGCTCTGGAGCTGTAGTTAGAAACATAGTTCCTGGCTGTGTTCTATTCCCACTTATCCCCCATATGCCCTTTTCATTAAGAACATTTTAACATTCAAATTTGGAATTATTAAAAATAAAAAAAGCATTAGGGTCATCTCTATTAGGTGTAATTTGCTTTTAAAGTATTCTTACAGTTCAGTTTTAGCAAACTTCATGTTCACAATTGTGCTCCCTTTGCAGTGCGCTTTGAAAACATTGATTTCATTGCCTCATGGCGAAAGCTACATCTTGCATCTCCAAAGCTTGTTAAAACAAAAAGCATACATTAATTATTTTAATTTATAGTGGGTTATTTATTAAGTATCTATATTTATTTAAGTATCTATTAAGTGTATATGACATGGGGCTGCTGGTTAGAACTTTCTGGAGTGGTTTACATGTGTCAAATTGTAAAAGTAGACTTTTCTAAAAAATAAATAATAATAATAATAATAATGTCCTACATAATAATAATAATAATTATCATCATCAATATTATTATCAAAGCATGATTTTTTTCATTACATTTCAATTTATAATAAATCGCCTCATTATTTATTTATATAATGTATATGACATTAGAATATGTGTTAGCTTTTGTAAGTGATATATTGTAGAATAGATTATGTAATGTTTAAATTCTCAATAATATTAGTATAGCAAACATAGGCTCTGTGTGCCATTTACATATATTTCAGTTAATATGGAAAGCGAGTGCATGTTTTTACCAAAACTAATATTGGATTTTATTTTAAGTGCATGTAAAACAATATAATTTGCACAAATAAATTATGGGTTCCTCTCTAAAGAAAAAGTTACTCCACCCAGTTTAGAGCATCATCATGTGCATTTTACTAACTAACTAACTAACTAACTAACTAACTAACTAACTAACTAACGTAGTTTAATTGATGGATCTGCGACAGAGAAACTACGGGTTTTGCAACACAATCTCACGGCAATTCGTAACTTTTTCATTTAGTGGCTAATTCGTATGAATTCGTACGATCTAATTCGTACAATTTAGTACGATTTGCTTATCCCCCAATGACGGTTGGGGTTAGGGGTGGGGTCAGGTGCCACGCCTCCTTTTTAAAATCGTACCATTTCGTACGACTGAACTCGTACGAATTCGTACGAATTAGCCACTAAACTGGCAAAACGTAAAATACTTACGTTTTCTCGTGAGATCAGGCTGGGTTTTGGGAAACACTCGTCACTAAATTGTTCTTTTCCCAACCGATGCATCGTACTATGATAGTTCAGCCGCGAGTTACATCGTTGTTTGGGAAATGCACCCCAGGTCAACGCATCTGCCAACAACAACCATGCATGTTTAGGCTCAATTCCAATTCGATTTTTATACCACTACCCTTTTCCCTTGGCCCTTAAAACCGAATGTGAAGGGGAAGGGCTTCAAAATTTACCCCTAAGAATTGGGACAGCACCTGCACACGTCATCACATGTCATCGCAATCTCTTGCTTCATATGAGATCAGATGATCGCGACTGCTGTAGTGTTTCCAGTTGTGTTATTTATTGGTACTTATCTTAAGAAAATCACTAAAAGCATATATTATAGTATAATAATGATCTAATGTGACACTTAGATCGCGACTGTATTTTTACACAGTGGCCATATTCATGTAAACGCGCCAAAAACAACATTAAGATTATAGCAGACACTGTAAAAATAAAAACATTCTCAGCCACTAGACTTTTCTGACAGGGTATTCGAGTGTCAGAATGTTGTGGGACTGCTGTACAGGAGTTATTATGGATTATAGATCGCAAAATTTAGCGTTTTTTTTTTTTTGTTGTTGTTATTAAAGCATGATGGTAAAACACAAACGCGGTTATGAATATATTAAAACGTATTTGTTTGTTGTGAAAATTCATAATAATGACAAAAAATACTAATTTGTCGATCTCCTAACTTCCGGGTGTAACTATCTGCCGTTGTGGCTGGTGTATTCTGGGAAATTTTGTTACCCCTCGGTTTCAAGTGTGGTCCTGAAAAATCTTTGTTTGATGGGGATTTACCCCTTCCACTTAGCCCTACGCTTTCAAGCTAAAGAGAATTGGGACACCAAGGTGAGGTGAAGGGCTAGGGGTAGAATTGGGATTGGGTCTTAAAGTCACTTAAATCACCTTTCTCCGCAATCCTAATGCTTGAAATTGCATGCTACTGTAAATATCAATGGCGTTGATGCTATGTGATTAGCTTAGTAGCTATTGACATTAAAAATCTGTTGAACACGTATGCCTAATAAACAGACCGGTGACTGTATATAGTAAACTTGCATGTAGATTTGCGTGTAATATTTCAAACAAAATTGAGGAACGATATCTCATAAATGATGCAAACGCTTATCCCTCTGGATGTGCTGACTAATACAATAAACTCGTATTATATTCGTGGTACCTAAATAAATATTCAAATTCTCCAGGCACAAATGCTCTGCATAGATAAGCGATTACTTACGAACACTGAAGAACGCAGCAGAAATGCAGCATTCGGACTGGGGGAATCAGTGCACACCGGCAGGATGATGAAAAGGAAGCTTCCCACTGTGCTTATTGAAATGCATCACAATCATTTGACATGCAAGAAATCTCCAGGCGGATTTGCTGGCAGGGCTTCTGAGCTGCAACCTTTTGAGACCTTCGAAAAAGTGAAATTTTTTTTGTTCTCAGGATTTTTTGGAACCGAATTAAAGTTTCTCATATGCATGGCCTGTTAAATGTATTAATCGCCCCCAAAGCATGCGGATACATTCAGATTGTGGCTTATAGTTGTCAATTCTATGCTTTTTTGTGATTCATCTATTGCAGGCAGACACTTCTAACATCCCCAGAGTTGGTGTTGATACCTTATTTGCTCTTGTCACTGTTTGGCATGTAGGAGGACATGCTACATGGAGAAGATGTAGGAGGGATTTGGTCTGAAAAGGAGATTTCGAGCTGTTATGATACCGAAAATGTCCTATTTTAACCTCTGCTCGGGAGATTTTCTTTGGCTGATCCTTGTTACTCAACAGTGTGGCTTAAGTATAACTGTGTTTATATCCGAAGCCTGTCTCATTTCCCTTAATTAAATCTTTTAAACAGTTTGTTTTAAAGTGGCCCTATTATGCTTTTTTCCAGATATTAGCGTGTGTTATATAACCGCTTGTGAATACTAAAAGTCTGCAAAGTTTTTTTTTTCTTCCCAAAGGATTTTTATGCATGGATAACTAATTGTATGAATGTCCAAAACAAAAAAAAATAGGAACTTAGCATTAATTAATCAACTGTTGAACTGCATCCAAATCATCACAAATACTGCAGAAGACCTATTGGAACCTGCATGGACCCAAGATTCTCAAAGACATCAGTCAAGTTTGGCTAAGGAAAAATCATGGTTTGGGGTTGCATTCAGTATGAGGAGATCTGCAGAGTGTATGGCAACATCAACAGCCTGAGGTATCAAGACATTTGTGCTGCCTATTACATTACAAACCACAGGAGAGGGCAAATTCTTCAGCAGGATAGCGCTCCTTCTCATACTTCAGCCTCCTTATGTTCCTGAAAGCAAAGAAGGTCCAGGATTGGCCAGCCTAGTCACCAGACTTGAAGATTATTATGCTTTTCTGGGTTAAGATGGAGGAGGCATTGAAGATGAATCCAAAAAATCTTGATAAACTTTTGGAATCCTGCAAAAATGCTTTCTTTGCCACTCCAGATGACTTTATTAATATAACTTGGCATGATGACATTTTTTTGTAAAATAAGCGTAATCTAAAGGCCTTTGCCTTCCATATAAGCCACTTCTGATACCAAATGATCAACTAGAAGTCAAGTTATTTTTTGTTGTTCCTAAAACTTGGATAGGTGACAACACTTTTGTCAGGTCGTGTATACACATGCACACATGAACATGCACACACCGAACCATTGAGAGGCATCTTTATTGAATAGTTTGCTAACGGCCGCAATCACTTTGCTTGCTGCTTTTGCGCCCTTTGCGCCTCGCATTTTAACCGCCTGCTGCGCCTCTCGTTTTTGCCCTTGCACGTCATGTGCTCGCTAAAAAGTCAACTCTAAGCAGAGTTCCATTCTCCAATCAAATGAAAGCAGAGGCTAAGTTTCCAATGAGGTGCCTGCAGTGTTTGTATTGTCAAGACAACAACAAAGACTTTTGAAGATGGAGGAGAGACTTGTGGTTGCTGTTTTGAGTTATCCAGAGCTGTCTGACTTCACGAATCTTGAATATCACAATATTATTAGATATTAAAAAGATAATAATATCAACAGCAGCACTCTCTACCTAGCTGATTTAGTCATTGCCTAGCGACATGAAAAATGTCGTGTCAGCATAACAAGATTTTTTTTTGTCAACAAAAAAGGCAGTGTGGTGCACCTTGAGTATTTGAAACATAAATGCGTGTTCAAAAAAAAAAAATCTGCCGTTATGTGAACAACCTGTATGTATAAATGATTAAACATTTTATTTTTTTGTCTAATTTAATTCTAGTTTGTTTTTATTAATGAGGTTTTACATGCAAGATTCACTGTAAAAAATGCAGGGTTTCACACCATTTATGTTGTCCCAACCCAAATAGATTAGGTTAATATTATTAGCTTATTTTTTTGACCAATTTAAGTGGATTGAATATAAAACAATTAACCCCCCCACAGTCCCTGAAAAAAAATCTCAAGAATTGTGTTGTTTCAATCCATTTAATATTTTGGGGGGTATAATTAGTATTTATTTTAATTCAAAGAGAATCAGGAAATATACCCTCACCTTATGAGTTGCAGTTGGAACTATTTTACCTTCAGAGCTGAATTTATTTTTCTTGCCATGGATTCAACAAGTGCCGGAAACATTCATAGATATTTGGGTCTGTAATGAAATGATACCATCATGCAGTTACTGCAGATTTGTCAGGCACATCCATGATGAGAATCCTATTTTTTACTACATATTAACGATTTGGTGAAGTTATGTGGAGTTATTTGAGTGGGGTGAACTGTTATTTTCACCCCAGGCTCATTGGAAATACTCAGTACGCATTTGTTTTTGCGAAATTATGTGGTGGCAGAATGTATTGGTTCAGTTGCAATATTATCAAACTACAAGAATACTTTTGTGCAGACTTTGTTCAACAGTCTCAAAGATGTGCACCCTATACACTATACTCTGACACTTAGGAGAAGAAGCTATTAAAAAAAGTAATTATTTTTGTTTTATGTATTTGGAAAGGTGTTCTTGTAGCTTGATAATATTCCGTTTGAACCACTGGAGACATGTTGACTGTTTTGTTAATATTACATGGTATTACCCAGAATAGCAAAGTCCACTAAAGGAGGTTGAGCCTTCTCATATTTACTGTATGGCTTACAAACTCTAAAATAGCCTTTTTGATAATGTCCAATGCTCAGCTACAATTTTTCTGGTACCTTTCTGGAGCTTGAACAACAAGAGAGTAAATAGTTATTGATAGAATTAAAATTTTTATGGTGAACTATCCCTTTAAAGTCACATTTTTTCATCCCTACAGTGAATGAGCAGTGGAACAGATACTTTATCAAGCTTTTAAACTTAATATTACAAAAAATTATGTATTGGTAATAAGTATGAAATTCTAAACCATATTATGTGAAAATTCACAATCTTCATTTCCTTTTGACTTTCATTTGACTTGCTTTTCGTAAAATAGTTCAATTTTGGCCTGCTTCAAAACTTCTGGCATTATTATTGCAGAAGTTTTCTTAGCTCTCCTTCCATAATAATGATCTCTTAAGAACCAAATCTGAAGATTTGGACTTCTTCCAAAGTGCAGCTACTGTACTAAAAAGTTTCTCTAGGTCTCTTGCCTGTACCCGCAATTCTATTACACACCAGATTGAATACGGAACTATATTCATACTTCCCCAGACGAGTCACTTTGACACAGCTAACTTTTTTTGCCTGTACAATACGATATGTTCCCCTTCCTTGTTCTGGATCATCCAGACCTATAGGTTGAGGCGTTGCAGTGGTTTTTTTCCTGTTATTTTGGTGCTGTTCTGCTGAGCAGACAGACCCTAAAGAGAAATCCCATTTCAAATTAAATTTAAATGACCCCCCAAGCTCATAAACAGTGGGTCGCCTGACAGCCTAATTTATAATTCAGCACTGAGCTAGCGGCTTCTGGTTTGATGTTAAGGAAAGGCGGACTGAGAACAAGTGCTTGAATCTGATTCTGAGGAATATTAAGACAGTATACTGTATGCATGCTAATATATACACATAATATCTATGGAGAATTATTGATGATGGGTCATTTGAATGAATAGAAAATAATAATGCACACCCAAGGCGAGAACATTAGCACAGTAACATTATGACAGACTTAATAATTGTTCACCAAATTATCATATTGTAATGATTCTGGTCAAGGTTAAGCAAGGTCATAAATTACAGTTGAAAATTAACGATGCACAAAATATAAGGGACCGTAATATAGTGTATATCAGCAGTAAATTATTATTTTTAATATTAAAGTTACCAGAGCTACAAGAAAATTAAAGATAATTTAATAAATTCTTGATTTCTGCCAGCTGATAAAGATAAATTTTCAAAGATAAAAAAAAATAAATCTCAGTTTTTATAACGTATTTGTTTGAATTGTGTTTGTTTTAATAATCAGGTCAAGAAAATTTAATAAGTAATAAACTAATATAAATAAATAATAATTAATAATAATGTAATAAATAAATTAAATGAAATTAGCATTTCTCAGCTTATAAAGACTTGTCAGTGCATCCCTTTTGAAAATATCTTAAAACAGAACATGGCTGTTTTTATTATAAGTTGTAACATTTTATATTATTGCTTTACCATGTTTTATTAAATAAATGTAGCTCCATGTTTATTAAAAATGTTTCATCATTTTTATTCATTTACACTCTTTATTCTCTGTTTCACAAAATTAGCTTTTGTAGTTAAATCTTAAATTCTCCCATGATGCTTTTAACTGCTGGAATAATGTGTGATGTTAATATTACGATCAAAGAGGGGAGCATGTTTATGCGATAAGCTAAAGTCAGCACAAATATAGATGATTGAAGGATGTGGAACGACTGTGTGTTTGTGTGAGCCTGTGTTTTTTCCGGCGAGGAAAGAAAACAGCAATTACATTACATTTGTTTATCCGCCAAAATGATGGGAAACAAAGCTCTGGATAACTTCCCAATTTCATTCAGAACCCCTGCGAGGAACCCCCTGCTACGTAGCCAAAACATGCTCTCCACCGACAACCAAATTAGCTTCAAGGGCAGACGAAGTGCAACTGTTTGAGGAGGAAAAGTCTTTTTTTATTGGGTTTATCTGCGCCCTAATGCAAGGCGTGACCATCTTGTTGAAAATGAAACCTTAGAAATGAAGGGTAGCTTCATCTCTGTTAGCATTAGCTGTTGGCGCAAGTGCTCTAAAAGGGTTTTGTTCTGCAGAAGTTCATTTATTTTATTTACTGAAAGAAATGAAGTGTGCTTTTCTAAATGATAGCACTTTGACATAACCTTTGGTAGATGAACATAAACATTTTTCAAACACAGTAGCTACTACCTGGCATAATTTCAGAGCACATTAGCATATTAGCAGAGTCTTTATGTTCTCTAAACTGTGGTTTATGAATGTTCAAGTGAACAGAAGTCATTTTTATTTTATTTATGAACAGTAGATACAAATTAATATCTAAACTTAGACTTAAATTGGCTAAAATGAAAACAATGCTACCTCATGAACTGGAGTATGGAATCATGCAAGATTTTAGACTACTTGTGGACTAATTCTGGGATTTATTTATTGTGTTTTTATTACCCTTTGGCTGCTTTACTGTCTGCAAATATGTAGTCTGGCAGTTTTAGAGGGAGTGTTTGTATATTCTTGTTTAAGATATAGTTTGAAGGAGTAGGCCTACTCCAACTTTCTTTTCTTTGAAAATCTGACTTTGTTTACTTCACTTCTAGGTTTAAAGTTACCTTGAAAACAAACTTCACTCTTCTTATTTCTATATGTACCTGTATATAGTAGTTCTACCAGAAAGACCAGGGAGATAAATACAATATTGAATTATATTCGTTTGATGAGTATTGTTTGACAAAAAGTATGATTTAACAAAACATAGGCCCCGTTTGTGGCTTGGATCAAAAGGTTGTTGATCCAGCTATGACTGCCAAGGACCAAGGCAGGGCGTAGTCTACACCTCTGGACAGGGTTTAACCTGGTGGTGGTCGAGAGGATGGTGGGTGAATTTTCACTTCACGTCAATATCTGCAACTAAATTAATGAAATGAATGGACCGCTCATATATTTCTTGTGTCTTGTGGCTATTGGTTGGTACTGATGCTGATGAGTGAAGTGACAGTAGATATTCCTGGTAGAATTACAGCTAAAAGATACAATTCTTGTTATAAACAATGCATCTGTTCTCTTCCATATTCATTCAATTTCTTTTCGGCTTAGTCCCTTTATTAAACTGGGGTCGCCACAGCGCAGTTAACCGCCAGCTTATCCAACATATGTTTTATAAATCGGATGCCCTTTCAGCTGCAACCCATCACTGGGAAACATTCATACTTAATCATTCACACACATACACTCTGGACATTTTTAACCTACAATTCACCTATACCACATGTCTTTGGACTTGTGGGGGAAACCGGAGCACCCAGAGAAAATCCACGCGAACACGGGGAGAACATGCAAACTCCACACAGAAATGCCAACTGACCCATCCAAGGCTCGAACCAGCGACCTTCTTGATGTGAGGCGAACGTGCTACCCACTACACCACTGTGCACCCTGCACTTCAATATTTTGTAAAAAAAATAACTTTCCCCTTATAAACTTTAACCAAATCCCATAATCTTCCCTGCTACTCGAACGACTTCACTTTATGGTCACATGGAAGTCCTTAAGGGCGGGGCACCCTTTCTACTTTTATTTAATTTTTATTTATTTTGCTGTTTTTTATCACTCAATCTTTTCTACGTTTTACCTTAAAAGCTTTACATTTTTAATAATTAGATGTCTTAAAATACATTCACAACAAAAAAAATAATATATATTTTTAATAAATTTGACTGCTCGACTACTCCATGATTGAGAGTGTGATTTTTTTTTTTGTTTGTTTTCGTAATATTATTATTATTACATAACATTGTAATTATAATAATATTATAATTTATTGTATATTAAATAATATTCAATTACGTAAAAATTTGGTTTGTCTCAAAATACAAATATGATAGAAAATGATTTTATATATAGTTTAAAGCTATAATTTATACTTCTAGATATTAATTGGGGGTCCCCAGATGTCCTGGGGCCCTAAGTTGCTGCTTACCTTGCTTATTGGTTCAATCTGCCCCTGATCAGTGGGTGTGTCATTTTAGCTCTGAACTCATCCATTCATCAATCTTTCATAAATTTGTTAGCAATGCCCATCTTTTAACAATCCAATTGGTTAACAAAAAGAACTTTAATCATGCTCATACATATATTTTTCTCATTTCAGGACTGTATCAAGTGGTTGTACATCACGAAAAAATGGACAATCTTAGCTTCCATATCATGGCGTCTTTAAGGGTGTGTTTACATTCAGCAGGTTTGTTTGGAATAAAATGAACACTGGTGTGTTCTGTGTAGCTGGCTATTCTCATCATAGTCATAAATGTTGCACATTACAGTTCGAGACAGACGTCAGAATTGCGTCTCTTTGGAAAAGAAACACTGTTTTGACTTCTTTACACATTTTATAAGGTCTTCATGAGTTCTCAGTTTATAAATTATTGAACCTGAAAAGCAATGCTTTGGATGCTTGATAAATTCTGCTGCACAATAAATATGTGGCTCCATATTAATATTTGACTGTACCCGTGCTACTTAATTGTTCAGATTTAGTAACACTGCATGTGCATTATTAATTGTATTAGTCTTTTTACTTAAAAAAGAAATGAATAGCAATTAATGCTAAAAATTAATAGGTTTGAATAGCAAATTAAAACAAGTAGTGTTGTTTCATTTCACTTTTAGTGCACTAGCTGATGTATTTTTTATCATGTACTGTATGTCATGTGTAACAGAATATCAACAAAACTTGGTTGCGTTTACACGGTCTAGAACCCTGCAGTATATACTTTACAGTGGTCCCTTGTCATAACACAGTTCACGTTTCACAGTCTCGCAGTTTCGTGGATTTTTTACACATGCATTTTTTTACAGCATATTGTGTTTTGCGTCCTGATTCACGCATTGTGTTCTGCTTCCTGATTGGCTGTAGACCATTGTCAATCAATTTCCTCCGTGCCATGTCTCCTGTACAGTAGAGAATGCATTCAGCTTTCCAAATTTACATAAATCTTTGATTGCTAGCAGTGTGTGATTCTAAAGTGCTGTACTGTATGTTGCAGGTTTTCTCCCCAACAAACACCATAATGTCAGCGAAACATTCTGCACCCACAAAAACACCGAAAAGGCAGAGGAAGATGCTAACCATCGCACAAAAAGTTGGACTTCTGGACATGCTAAAGAAAGGTAGAATTTACACAAGTTTTTAAACAAGAGAGGAAAGTGTAAAAATGTTAATCCTTATCTGAGAAAATGGTGTAGTGAAGGGTTTTACGGCCATAAATACCTATAATAATTGTAAAAAATAAAGCAAACTACTTATCAGATATCACTTGTTGTGGGCTATTTTTAGAATGTAACTCCCGCAATTAATGAGGGGCTAATGTATTTACATTTGGCCTTAAAATAAGAGTGTAAAATTTAAATGAACCAGTACCAAATGGAGTATTTTCCATTTCAATCAAAATTTAAAAGCTGCAACTCTCGAATTCTCAAAACGACTTGTGAGATTGTGAGAATTTGAGAAAAGGTTGTGAGAAAAAACTCACAGTTGCAGCTCTGAATCTGTTCTGTGCTCTGTGCTTTGAATATCTATTTTATTATCATCAGTTAAAATGAGAACAAAATTCCAGTGTAAAAATACAGACATTTTTAAATCAGTTCTGCCACCTACTGGTCTGGAGTTTAAAGCTCTAAATTGTGTAAAACGATTCCAGTCTACTTATGTGGCAAATTAATAGCAATGTTGTCTTTTTTTTGTGAGCTTTCCAGTCTACGAATTTGCAGCATCAGTCTGCTGTAAAGGGAATGTGTGTATTTTTTATTCTGGAGAGCAGAAATCCCTCTATTAGCAGACAGCGCTCAGAGCGTGTGCTTCAGGCTGGATGGGGGAGATGAGAGAAGAAGAAAAAAGTGCCGGTAACGACAGATAAAGATGCCGTCATGGAGTGATGTGAGTCTTAGGGCAATGAAGACCAGATAAAAAAAACAACAGAATTAAAGCCTCCTCTCCCCGTTCGTCAGCTTTTGAAAACGCACACACACACATTGTGAAGCATCACACATGATTAGCAGGCTCTTCCTTTGACTTTGACAACTGAATGCTTGACTGCTTGACAGGACGGGGAAATACTGAAGAGATTCTTCTCGTGTTTTCTCTCTTTCTTTCCTTTGCGTCTCAGGCTTTGATGACTTATCACGCGTGTCAGAGACAGCACTCGCTGGATTGCCGTGTTTGTCTTTTGACTCACTGTTTGAATAAATAAACACTTGAGCTGTAGCGTGCGACTGTTACACAAACTTGAGGTTATTGACTAGGCGACTTTCTTCAACTAGATGTCTGGCATTGTGTGTTTGTGCGCCAGATGCTTAATGTAAAGAACTGAACTATTTTTAACAACAGAGAATATATATATAAATATGACCGGTTGAAAACTTTGAATCTGTAATGTTTTTAAAAGAAGACCATTTTGCTGAAACTGAAATACAGTAAAAAACAAACAACAAAAAAAAAGTAGTTTTCTGATGTTGTGGTTTAAAATGTATTTATCCTTACTGCAGCCCTCAGTGTAATATAATGCAGTGGGGATATGTATACAGTACAACTCGAAATTCCTAATTGATAATACATTTTTATATATGATATATATATATATATATATATATATATATATATATATATATATATATATATATATATATATATATATATATATATATATATATAGATAGATAGATAGATAGATAGATAGATAGATAGATATCATTTTAGGGCTTGGTGATTTATTGAAAAGTTTTTGACATTCAGAACCTATAATAGATCTAGTTTTTTCCAGGTCAATTTATTCAATCACTTTACTTACCGTGTGTGAAGTCACGTGACCCTGCTCTGTTAAGGTTGATTTATACTTTTGCGTATGGGTATGGTCTGGCATAGCCTTTTAGCAGTCGCAAATGCACCTCTCAAAAAATGTAACTACACGATGTTGACGATGATTGGAAGCTGCGCCAGAGATGCCTTGAGTTGGCATATTTTCTATTACAATAAAATGATTATTAACATTTAAATATTTGTTTACAGAAGGTTTAATAAATGCAAGAGCGATTTTTATTTTTTTTTTTAATTATTTTTTTAATTATTTTTTAAATTTTTTTTCCTAAAAAAGATAATGCTTATTTTCCTCTTTTATAATAAAAAAACAATAAAAATTATTGGTTTATAAATTTATTTAATTAAACCCTTCCATCAAAAGTCTCTTACTTGTAATATGTGCACATATTTACTATACAAAATTTATCAGTGAACTATAAGGTCAAAAAAAAAAAATGAAATAACCATTCATTAATCCTAAAAGTTCATCTGAGCTAAAATGTTCAATTAATCGAGATTTTTCTTTTAGGCCAAAACACCCAGCCATATATCATTTACATAATGCCGCTGAAAATGGCAATTTCAGTTTGTGTCCGAAAGTGAAAAACAATGAAAATATTAGCCAAATTGGCAATGTTGTGCCGAACAGCAGTGTTCAGTTAGATGGTTTCACTCTCCTTCCAGCCATATTTACTGCATGATGTTGAAAGTCGCTTTCACACTGGATGCAGAAAGTGCTGTGCTAAGAAACCCATTCATTTCAATGGCATGTGGAAAGTTCTGTGCTTAGAAACCCATTCATTTCGATGGCTTGAGTCAAGCATGTGAGGTTTGTTAGCATGACATAGAGATCTCAACATCCTCATGATAGCTTATACCGTATCAAAATACAAAAGTTCATTTCGCTTATGTGTATGCCTTTATTTATTAGTGTATGAATCACAAATGGTTCTCGAAAAAGCAAAGTTCGCTCAAATAATGTGGCGACAGGACGTCTCTATGTAGTATACTTGTTCCTGCTGCTTGGAGTAGTTTTTGTACTGCCATGGCAACATAAATATTGCTGTTAAATAAAATTTGGTTATTTTATCAACTTGTGTTTTTAAAATCAGTTTTATTTGAGTTACTAGGTTAAATTAAGAGAGAAAAAAAACTTTTATTATTTAAAAACAGTATTGTAAATATTACAAAGTATTTTCAGTTTCGGGTTTTTGGCTAAGTGCTTCCAGAATTTTTAGTTTTGGTTTCAATCTAGAATTTAAACTTTTGTGTATCTCTAATATTTTTGCGTCTGCACGTTATAAGATTAAATCTGATCGGCAACATCTCTCAGTCCTCGACTGTCATTGGTTAAAATGAAAATAATAAGGAAAAACTGCAGAATACGTACCCAAGCAAAATGCAGGGTTTTAGTTCTCCTAGAGAGAAAGGGCAGACACAAGGTGTGTTTGTTTTCCTCTGTGACCCATTATCTTTCTGTCAGAAGTGGTGTGTGATGTGGCATCAGGTCAGACGAGTGTGTGCGCATGAGTGTGTGTGAGGCTGATGCTGGACTGCAGACAAACTTGAGTCTACTAATTGACTGGGTGTCAGTGTGTGGTCAGAGCAGGTCACCCTCCACTTCACTCTCATTCACAATTCACAAAGACTCAGGAGACTCGCGCCAGCGTGGCATTTTCACTTAATACACCCACAGGTTTAAAGTCTGCGCACACACACGCTCAGTCTTGAATACAAGTTAGCTGGCGAGTTCTGCCATATGCTAGCTTTTCTTTAAGAACTGTCAGAATATATTCATGTTTTACAGTAGATTTTTCACGCTGGCTTAAAAACATAGCAAATAAGGAAAGGTATTCTTAATATTTAATATGCTTTTAAAGTTGATAAAACATAACAAACTTAAGAAATACCTAAATAATTTATTGCAATATAGAAAGCTAAAATATTATGTTTTCACACCCACACAAACACACACATTCTTTCAATAATATGCAGTTTAGTAAGGAACATGACAAAAACTTGTATCATGGTTTAATTTATCAGTTATCACCGGCACATTATAAATTAAGAAATGTATACAGTATTTTTTAAATAATACACTACCTGACAAAAGTCTTGTCATCTATCCAAGTTTTAGGAGCAACAAACAATATCTTGACTTCTCCATAATGTTCATATCTGGTGACTAGGCTGGACAATCCTGGAGCATCTTGACCTTCTTTGCTTTCAGGAACTTTGATGTGTAGGCTGAAGTATGAGAAGGAGGGCTATCCTGTCTTGATACCTCAGGCTGTTGATGTTGCCATCCACCCTGCAGATTATTTACACGGCCCGTACTGAATGCAACTCCAAACCATGATTTTTAATTCACCAAACTTGACTGATTACTGTGAGAATCTTGGGTCTTCGTTTTAATAGGTCTTCTGCAGTATTTGTAATGATTGTGTTGCAGTTCAACAGATGATTTATCTGAAAAATCTACCTTCTGCCTTTTTTCCAAATGATCAACTAGAAGTCAAGTGATTATTTGTTGCTCTTACGACTGGGATCGACAACAAGACTTTTGTCAGTTTAAGCATGATAAATACAGTTTTAGGAATAAATTATTATCTGAAATATATTAATAATTATTAAATAGGCAGCAATACAAATAATCTTTAATCTGACTTAAAGGTTTTTGAGTGTTTGAACCGGTTTTTAGCTTTTTTTAGCACACATTACATTGCCGGCGTATTAATACTGGTCAATTTGTGAAGTATATTAATATTTCCCAGCCTCGGTTGCATCATTCAGTGACACATGTATTGCATCACACATTATCAAACCCTCCATGGGGCAAAACAGGCTTCTTAAGCAGAACAATATTAACAGCACTTCATTCGCACATCTTCATCCCCTGCCGGCTCAGAGAAGCTCCCCGAAGATACGAAACAGCCCCGAAGATCTGAATAAATGATTAATTCAAGAAGTTTGAATTTCAGTTTCACATTTGCTTTAAGGAGTTACACTCAGTCTAAGGAATAAAATAAATAACAGAGTTAAAAGTTGCAATTTTTTAAGTTCAATCTGAACTTTCAGATGAATGAGCAATGCCCTTTGAATCACTTTTTGATTTGCAGTCAACTTGAATATTGATGTCTGCTACATTTGACCTCATCAGTCTTCAGAGAGAGACTCTGACTTCAGACATTTGATGCATAAGTAACAGGACGGGCCACGGCTAGAATTCAAACCGTTTCCTTGACTGTAATGACTCCTCAGACCGAGCCTTGCAGTCTTTTAAGGTGAAACCTGCTTTGCTTGTAGCGAACTAGCTGGAGCTAACCGCCCTGCGGCTAAATAAACAACAGTCCAGCTGGATCAGGACTGGCTATCCTGAACTCTTCACGAGGACTTACATGTGCTTGTTGTGGATTGCGGTGGATTTCGGGCTAGTGATGATGATTTGCTGCCTCAGGGCTTCATGAAATAAAAGGCAGTGGCTTAGTGAAAGAGCTAGCATTGCTAGCAATTCTCAGGTGGCTAAAATTGTACAATAAATGGTGGTTCAACTCAAGTTTGTAATTCGCTATGTGTACTAACAGTTATTTAGCCCTTTAATTACCTCACCAAGAAAATAAATGTTTGGATTGCATTTCTGAACTCCTGAAGATCTACTTTATTTATTACCATATCATCATCTATTTTATTTTGAAATGTTTCTTTGTGTTAAAATATAAGGTTCTTTATTTCCCGCCTTTTTGTTATTCAAATCATTAACTGTTAAAGCAAAGCTGATTCTCCACAGTTTAACATTTTAAATACACTTAAAACAGTTTCTTTACACACAATGTCCTGAAGAAACCTTTTATGCAGAAATGTTTTTATTTTTATTATTATTTTTTTTAAAGTTTGGCATCTACATGACTTATTTTTTTAAACTACACTCTTTAATAATATTTTTCTTAAATATAATTTTCTTTTTTTGGAATGGTTCTTTACACAGATCAGGAGTTCTATTGAGAATCATATCATCCTTGAGAACCATTTTGTGCTAAAATAGTTTTTCCCGCCTTTTTCTTTATCAAACCTGTAACAAAGCTTTTCTGGAACTGGAGACGTCCAGCTACACACAAAAGATATTCTTTACATCTTCAGAAGCCCAACTATCTATCTATACACTCTAAAAATGAAAATTTACTGCGTTTATTATCGTATCATTTTCTTTTTAATTCTGAAATGGTTCTTGTTAACACACTCGATGCATTTTTTTCAACACATCCCATAATTTCTAAAATATCAGCCTCTACCAAATGGTTGATATGTCAGTTTATGGTAAAAGTACCGGAATTATTACGTATACTATGAAAACTCTGAAAATACGAAGTGTAAGACCAATTTATTAAAGTTGAACGTTTTTTAAGTATGCCATAACATATTTCAGATTCTCATTAAATATGCTTTCTTGTTTGTTTGTTTTACAATAAAACCAAAATCAAGTGTAGTAATGCAACAGGATGTTGTTTGTTAGATTTTCTTTGTAAACCAACAATGCTGTGTGTGTAAGCCATTATTTGAAACAGTAAAAACAGGGTCAGCGGTTTGGTAGGGGCTGTCAAAGGGTTAAACTAGTTAGTGAAAATATACTGTATTTATTAGTTTATCTAGACTTGTCTACAATCTAAAGAGCACCCTAGAAATATATTTAGTACCATATCATCCTGAAGAACCCTTTTATACTGGAATTGTTAGAATTTAGGATTCCTTATTTCCCGCCTTTTTGTTATTCAAACTTTGAACTGTCAAAGCACTGCATAATCTGTTCTCTGCATTACAACATTTCAACTTCATTTTAAAAAGGTTTTACAATAAATGAAAACAGTTCTATTTAAAACCAGTTCATCCCAAAGAAGCCTTGTGTTAGAGATTTGGCTTCTTAGTTTCTCCCCCTTTTTCAACTACTACAATTTAAAACAGAGAATTCTTTAAAGTTCTTTACACTCAATACCACTTCTATTTAGAACAAAGTTTGTCCTAAAAGCCTTTTTTATGCAGAAATAGTTTTATGTGTTGGAAGCTTTAGCTTCTTTATTTCCCGCCATTTTTTTCTTCCAAACTGCCAAAGCACTGCATTATCTGTTTTCTGTAGTTTAACTTTCCGACCAGAATCTCAAAAAGATGGCTCTTTAAAGTTCTTTACACACCATAACTGTTTTATTTATAACAAGGTCATCCTGAAGAACCTTTATATACTGAAATAGCTTTATATGTCAAGAGTTTTGGCTTCTTTGTGTTCCATCTTTTGTTTTTCAAATCTGTAAAACATCTACTGGTTTTCAGAAGCTCAACTTTGTTTTTACACTCTAAAACTAGTATTTTAACAGAGTAACAGATCTACTTTATTTACCATATCATCATCTATTTTATTTTGAAATGTTTCTTTGTGTTAACATATATGGTTTTTTATTTCCCGCCTTTTTGTTATTCAAATCATTAACTGTCAAAGCAAAGCTGATTCTCCACAGTTTAACATTTCAAATACACTCAAAACAGTTTCTTTAAACACAATAACAGTTGGAATAAGGTTGTCCTGAAGAAACCTTTTATGCAGAAATGTTTTTTTTGTGTGTGTGTTTGTTTGGCATCTTCATAACTTTTTTTTTGAACTACACTCTTAAACATTAAAAATATGTGAATGGTTCTTTACACATATCAGAAGTTTTATTGAGAATCATATCCTCCTTAAGAACCATTTTGGTCTGAAATAGTTTTCCCGCCTTTTTCTTTATCAAACCTGTAACTGTTACAGCTTTTCTGGAACTGGAGGCATCCAGCTACACACAAAAAGATAGTTCTTTACATCTTCAGAAGCCCAACTATCTATCTATACACTCTAAAAATGAAAATTTACTGTGTTTATTATCGTATCATTTTCTTTTTACTTCTGAAATGGTTCTTGTTAAAATATAGGGTTCTTTATTTCCTGCCTTTTTGTTGCTTAAGTTTTTGACAGTCAAAGCAAAGCATAACTGATTCTCTGCAGTTCAACATTTTAAATACACCCCCAAAAAGGTTCTTAACAAACAATGACAGTTAGAACAAGGTTGTCATGAAGAAACCTTTTATATCAAATGTTTTTTTTTTTTTTCCTGTGTGTGGATGTGTGTGTTGGAATTTAGCATCTTTATGGCTTATTTCTTTTGACTACACCTTTAAAAAATATTTTAATGGCTCTTTACTCATATTAACTTCTTTAAGGAATCATATCACACAAAAAAAATACATTTTTTGCTGAAATTTTTTTTAATAAACCTGTAATGATTAAAGTCACTTCACTTCTGCTTTTCAGGAACTGAAGCCATCCAGCTACACTCTAAAAATATATCTTTAGTCCTATTTAGAACAATACAAAATACAGAGAACCTTTTTAAGCTCAAATGGTTGTTTGTTAAGAGTTTAAGGTCCATTTCCCCCCCAGCTTTTTTTTGTCTTTTAAATATATAATGTAACTGTCAAACACCATATTAATGATATTCATAGAGCTTTTTGTCTTTTTTTTAAATATAAATGAATTTACTATACATGACATTGGCACTTTTTTGGGCCTAAAACAATTGAAAATTGATTTTCAAAATGTATACCGTTGAACAAATATGTCTCTACTTCATTTTATTGGCAGCTTTTGCAGAATCTAAATGTGTTTGTACATCCAAAAACAAGTGGTGAAACTGGCAAACACAAGCAGTCTCTCATCTGGATGTGTTGTCGTTATGATGACATCCCATCATTAGGACCAAAGCAACCAAGTGTAGATAAGTAAGACATGATGTATCCTTAAATTAAAAAGAGCCGCGTCTTTCCTCAGCGTGTGGACCCTCCATGGGTCATTACACTTCAAAGTCAATAATATTTTTGAGCTTAAGCATACGTTCCCTACCGCCGTGAATGATGCGCCTTCACTCCTCCATTTCATGGCACACTGCTTTCTGGGCTGAGAACCTTTTCTTGGCTGGAGTCCTTCCTTAATTCCTTCACCATTATTATTACTATTAGAGACATGCGTAAAATAATAGCCATTTATGTCTGAGGGCAAGCTGGGTGGAATGTAATGATGAAAACGATTGTGTTTGTCGCTGAATTCCCATCAAGCAAGGCTTTTCTAAAGACGTCTGCAGATCTGTCAGATGTAACATCCATCAATTATTATATCAATGCGGAATGTAAAGATGTCGCGCATAATTGCGGCTGTATTGAGGCTTCCTGGCAATTAGTACTTATTTTTAGCATTGATTTTAACTTCTTAATTTATTCATGAGTCTATTTTGTCTTGTTTTTATTTTATTTATTTTTGCTTTTTTAATAACTCTAGTACACTGTAAACCCTAATGCTGTAACTAATTAATTGAGTTGAGTTCTATTAACTTAAATCATTAAAATTCGTTTATCTTAATTAACCTTGATGAGTATTTAGAACTTTTTCTTATTTTTGAGTTTGAAAAAATTTAATCTTTCAAGTAAGGTGAACAATTCTGCTGGGTTTAATTTATACAAAATGTCTCTTTAAAGTTTCATTAACTCAAATTCTGTCAGCCTAGTGATTTTGCGTCTGACGTCATCCAGGTTCACGTACGTGCTCATGCTTCATTGGTTTTTTTCAAGATGGCGGATCGGCCTCGCTTCACACTACAGTAAGTAAAATATTTACAAATCCAAGAAATATTAAATGTATGTTTTAATTAATATAATCACAGTAACAGTTCAATGTAATGTAGAGTTAATCAGGGTGCGTTTACATGTCGTACATTACAGAAAACATATTTAGCCTCACTTGTTGCTAACTAACGTTAACATTACTGTTTAAAAAGTTAGAATCAGTGCAATGTTAGCGTTAGTTGTAATGTGTTAACTCTGAATTTTAACAGAGTGTGATAAAGACAAAAATATTTAAAATCGGCAGATTACATTTTTCAAAAAAATTTAAATCTTGGCGCGAGTATGCCTTTTCTCAGCCTGTGCTGAAGTTGTCATGGAGACGTGCGCTCTCACAACCGCATGTCATGGCGCTGCGCTGAACTCCATCCAGTCTGTGAATGTGGTATTATCTTCGCGATCTGTAGGCACTTCGGAAACGAAAGGCGCAAGAAACGTAACGTTAATCATAACTCAAATGATCTCCGACTAAACACTTAACGGTATTTTCTGATGACGCGCAAAAACGTAGTCTCAAAACTTAACTCTGTCACACGCAGCTTGTTGCTTGCTGATCCATGTATGAGCATAGCCTGACGGAGAACATTTAAGCTGCGCTCCTCACCTGAGCAGGTACAGAGCAGAGCTTCATTTTACACTACCACATTGAGGTAAAGTTGGTTTTATATTCATACATTCATTTAGTAACAACTTGTGACTCGCTCCATATATTGTTTACCATGGTACTTTGTCTATTCGTTCTGAAATCACATGCAAGTATGACATGAAAACAACATTACACTAAATGCACTATTTTTTTTTGACTGAACAATGTTGTACTTTGAAAGTCATTGGCTGCTAATATGATTTCACCATTAAGAATATGCAAAAATTACCTTTCTGAAATTATATTATTAAGGTGAAAGTCTGAATGTGTAAATATAAAACTAACTTTACCTCAATCACCAGCACTGATCAACACTTAATATTTCCTCGCGCTTAAGACGACATCTCTGCATATCAATGATTACCTGATTAATGCGATCAGTTAAGTGAGTTTAAATGTCATTTAGGTCAAATGTATTTTAAAGGTATGATAAAAGTTTTTTTTTTTCAATCTATTTTTTAAAATGTCTACTCTGGAGAGAATATAAACAGCCTAAAAAACAAAGTATGCATATCTATAACACATTAATACAAAATTATGTTATTAAATAAAATAATAACAAAACAAAATATTCAAGACGTGGTAAAGAAGACAGTTTTCTGATGTGCAAATTTTGTAGCTTAAAATATATTTATATCTTAAAAATATAAATATTTTAGTCTATATATTTTTACATCATTAGACAATAAGGTACGTTTTGTTATTTCTAGCTTTTAAAATCAGGCCTTAAATTTCTTTGTCGTCCTATTCAGTTTTAGAAATTTCAATACTGTTTAAATTAAATCTGTGTTCATCAAATCAAAGCAACTAACATGATAATCAGCTCTATTGCTAACCGTTTTGGAGGTTAACGTTAGACATCATGTAATTGTACTACTTCCACTCTCAGCTAAATGACACTGTGACTTTGTGTACATACAGAATTGAAGGTCAGGTGTTGCTGACTACAGATAGGTTCTTAAATGGAGGCATGTGAAAGGTGGGTAAAATATTTATTTTGTACTACTATGCCTGGCATATCCAGATAAAATAAATATTACAGTGTATTTATCAATGATACTTTTGCAGCAAGGAAAGTGAAACTTCAGCTAGACCTTGAGTTCAGTTTACAACATGAAAATCCTGATTTCAACATCTGATCAACACCTGATTTTCATCTGAGGTAAAAAATAGATAAGTAAATGAAACATAATAATAATATTAATACATTTTTTCTAGAATTGTATATTTTGTGGTGTGGGTTTGTTTTATGAAATCCTCTCTTGTTTCTTTTTGCTGTTTGCAGAGTACCAACATGTTACAAATGAGAATTTTCCCCACAAATTCTTTGCAAAACTGGACCACCACCTATTTAATTTGATGACAATTTTAAGGCAAACAGCATCCAAAACTGGCAAGACAGCAGATACCCTGGCTAATCTTTTAAAGGTTTATGATGAGCAGGTATGTTTGGGGTCACGTGTTAAAGTATACATTAAAATATAATTTGAATTATTATTATTTTTTTAATTTTTAAAAAATTGATTCTTGATTTCCAGGAACTGAATGATGTCAGTTCATGACGGACTACTGTTATCAGAGGTCTTTTGGTCTTGCTGCGTGAGCGTGACTTAAGATTCTTTAGGAACACCCTGGTAAGACTTCATTCATTCTTTTCACAATTAGGCATGTTTAATGAAAAGATGAAAGTTTTGAAAACTTTTACTTAATAACATATTTGTAATCAAGAATAGTTGATGAATCATATAATATTGGCTCAGTCATTTTGATACTGTCCTTACATTAATATCCTTGAATTATGTTTTTAGATTGATAATCCTGCTGACTGAAGATACTTTATTGGCCCTGCATTCACTGAGGGTCTCTGTTGTCCTGAAGAATGAATTGGACACCACCCACAGCACACTTCCAGACCTTTCTTGTCTTGTATGGATTAATGTATGCTCTTCACATAATATATAGTAAAGGACTTTGAACTTGTGCAAAAAGTTTTGCTTGGTATGGATGATGGAAAATAAAAAGTCTCGTAGCATGGAAACCTTAAAGAATGAGTTGATGTAGAGCTTTTTATTTTTTTTTTTAACTTAATAAAGACTGTCTCTGGGGTAGTAACTTCAAAACATTTATTTACCTTTAATTGGTAAGTATGCATTTTATTATATATAGGGATAGTTTGTCCAAATGTAAAATTCTGTCATTTACTAACTCTTCACTTGTCCCAAACCTGCTTGAATTTCTTGCTTTTGTTGAACACAAAAGTTAAGTAAAGCTGACAACCTGTAACCACTGACTTTCTAATAGGAAAACAAATACTGTGGAAATCGGTGGTTACAGGTCTCAGCTTTTTTTTTTTTGGTCAAAAATAACCTTTTAAGTGTTCAACAGAAGAAAGAAACTCAAACAGGTTTGGAATAAGTAAATGACAGAATCAGTCGCCCTGGTCGCTAATTCAACCCAGCTGGACCATCATCAACACAGGATCGTTCACAGCTGGACGTCATCTAGTGGAGAGGCATATAAACCAAGCCCACGCAAGGAGAAGATGAGCTTCATTCACCCAATGACTCCATGCGCTAACGCTTGTCTCTCTGTCTCTCCACAGCAGACTCCAGCTCGTGACGATCCCACATCCGACTACTCACTGTCCTTCACTTACTTCCCGTAGCACCAGAGCACCTCACCTTAAAGAAGAGCACCGTTTACACCCCATTCACGTTGTAAATAAAGCACCCTCCGGGGACTTGTCTGTAAACTTATCCAACTGTGTTGCTGTTTTCCCTCTGCCTCGCTACAATATATATATATCTGCTCTCCGTTAAACAGAAATTGGGGGAAAAAATAAATGGGGGCGAATAATTCTGACTTCAACGAGATATATATATATATATATATATATATATATATATATATATATATATATATATATATATATATATATATATATATATATTTACAGTTTCTGTGTAGTTTACACTAAACGAGTCACTTCACAGAATGTGCACTTATTTTTTTTTAACGAATGCCTTAAGACTAAGTTTTACACTTATTAATGTATTATTAAATTTTATCAAACTTATAGTTGTTTTTTCTTGAGGCTCTTATGTCTGATATCATATTTACATTGTGGGTAAATTCTATTAATTTCAGAATAGTGTTCATTTTCAATCTCTTTACGTCTAATAGTTTTTATTGTTTTAAGACATTTGTAATTGCATAGGAGACAAATTTGAAAGTACTGCTGGACATTTTTTCTTTAACAATAAATGTCTAAAATTGTATTGTCTGTGTGTTTTAAATTACAGATTTATTTTGACAGATTTATGGGGTTTAAAGATTAAAATAATGGCTAATTTTATTTGTGAAACTGACGATGGAGAAGTTAATTTTAAAAAATGCTATCAAAATGAATGAGCTGGGTGACTAAGTATGTAAAGGTGAGATAAATAATTAAAAATAAGTTAATTGCTATTAAAATGTATGAGCTGGGTGATTTAAGTATTTAAAGTTGAAAGAAATTAAAGCAATTAAGTTAATTGGTATTAAAATGTATGAGCTGGGTGACTAAGTATTTAAAGTTTGGAAAAATTAAAACAATTAAGTTAATTGGTATTAAAATGTATGAGCTGGGTGACTAAGTATTTAAAATTTGGAAAAATTAAAACAATTAAGTTAATTGGTATTAAAATGTATGAGCTGGGTGACTAAGTATTTAAAGTTTGGAAAATTAAAACAATTAAGTTAATTGCAATTAAAACGTATAAGCTGAGTAACTTGGGTATTTTAAGTTAGGTGAAGTGTCTTGCATGAGTACAACAAACTCAAAACTTAATGTTTCTGTTTACTTAAAATAGATAATTTCATAACTTAAAAAATTTGACGTAACTGATTACCTCAAATTTTTTGAGTTTTGTCAACTTATTCGGGATTACAGTGTAGGTTTGTGATCTATAGCGATTTTTCTAAATCTAGTAGATGTTTTAGATATTTGTTTTTAGTTTAAGACACAATAGATGATTTTTTATGTTTTTAGTTTAAGATACAATAAGAACTAATGCAATTATAATTTGTTAATAACAATGAATTAATTTATAAGATTATTAAGAGCCACATTTTGTTCAATAAACCACTGTATAATAAAAAGAAGCAATTCTATGTTTAATTTAATAGCTGCATAATACATTTAATTGGGGATTTTTACATAATTATTCATATTTTATTATTTATTCATAATATATTTCTTTATTAATTTACATTCCTCAGGCTCATTCCATGCTATAATTAGAGAATTCCGACATGGTTCTCTCAAATTTATTAAACAACTTTTTAAAAATATTATGATCAATTAGTCAAGACAGCATATGTTAATTATGTTATAACTTAATTTTATAAGTTCATTTTTAAGTTTATTAAATTTTAAGTTTAACATTTAAATAAGTTCAACATACTCCTAATTTGATTTAGTTTAAAAATTTAAAGCAACCAGGATTTTTTACAGTGGAGTTATTTGGCATTTAATATTGTTCTGAAAGCCTTATTTTTACTTGAACATTTGTTTAAATAAATATCACTAATTTTAAAATTAACAATCCCATAATATTTTTTAAAAAATACAAGAAATGATGCTCTTTAATCATTACTCAACCATAAATAATGTCCTATAAGACTTTAAAATTGGATTATAATGTGTCCATATAAAGCACCATAATACGGAATGATTATTGCTAAGATTGACATTCTAAAACTGTGGAAATCAGATTCTATTCCTCAATTTAAGACATAGTTTATTTATCTCACTCAAATATTCCACATGGAAAGAGTCAGTTATGGAGTTATTGATAATATTGAAAAGTTTTACAATATATGGCAACCATTTCTTGATCATCTGCACCGATATAATGCGAATTCTGAGCAGCAATGTAATGCTTAATATACTCACTACCCCTATAGACTACCTCATTATATTTTCATTGAAACCCTTTATATGGCCTATTGTTTTTTTTAAAAGGCTGCAAGTTGGCGCAGTGGGTAGCACAATCACCTCTCAGCAAGAAGTTCGCTGGTTCGAACCCTGGCTGTGTCAGTTGGCATTTCTGTATGGAGTTTGCTTGTTCTCCCCTTGTTGGCGTGGGTTTCCTCCGGGTGCTCCGGTTTCCCACCTCAAATCCAAAGACATGCGCTATAGGTGAATTGAGTAGGCTAAAATTGTCTATAGTGTATGTGTGTGAATGAGTGTGTATGGATGTTTTCCAGAGATGGGTTGCAGCTGGAAGGGCATCTGCTCTTTAAAACATATGCTGGATAATTTATTGGTTTATTCTGCTGTGGTGACCCCTGATTAATAAAGGGACTAAGCCGAAAAAAAAAAATGAATGAATGAATGTTTTTTAATAATAACTTAATTTTTATTCATTTAATCAATTAATTGTATTTTAATTATAGCTATTAGCATTATTTTCTTTGTATTATCATGCTTATTTCATGTATTTTTGATTATTGTTGTTGTGTTGCTTGGTAATTATTAAAAAATTAAAACTAATAAAAACATTTGTTAAAAAAAGCCCTTAAAATGTACAGATTTAAGCGTTTAAAGAACATTTAGAAATAAACTATTCATAACAATGTTTTTACAATATATTTTTGTTTTAAGGATGCAATGATTAATCGATTTCACTATTAACCACACTTTAATCTGTCACATTTAATTATTCTTAAAGGCTTCTAAACACTGCAATTCTGCACAGCACAAAACTGCTGCAACTAAACAAAGTTATGCCAACATGCACTAGTTTGAAGTTCTGAGCTTGTACACCAGAGCTATTACCCATGGACCCTGGATTAACTATGGCCGAGGCTATTAACTAAGGACTGTTCACGTCTTACCATGTGCAAGAACTGAACTGATCAGCTTCAAACTTTGTATGGTATATATACATTTCTACTTAAAAAAAAATAAATAAAAAATACAAAATGGAAAAAAAAAAACAGACAAAATTGCAATATAGTTGATCAAAAGTGTCTTTTAGACAGAGGTTCAGCAGCTTTTGACTACATTTGTTCTCTTTAAAAGCGAAATAGCTAATATGTAGCTTAGATTTGGACAAATGCATTTTTAATTAATTCTTATTTTTATTTATTTATTTATTTATTTATTTATCTATTTATTTATTTATTTATTTATTTATTTATTCATTCATTCATTCAGTCATTCATCATTGTTCAGCCATTGATTTTTAGTGTAAAATATTTACCCATGTTTAATTACTTAAAAATAATTATTTATGTTTAATCCCACAAAAACTTTTTTCACTAATTTTTTGGTCCAAGAGAAATGGACTATTGTTTGTTTTTTATTATTATTTTGTGAGTAACTGAGCAACAATAATTAACACTTGATAATATAAGGAGTTTTTGTGTGATTTCCTAAACTAGTTGTGTAATAAATTAATGAATGCATGTGTATACCTGTGATAACCGTGAAAACGTGATTTTTCCTCAGACTATAATGATACAACCAAAATCTAATCTAATCAATGTATCCCAAATATATATATATACAGTTGAAGTCAGAATTATTAGCCCCCCTGAATTATTACCACCCCTGTTTATTTTTCCCCAATTTCTGTTTAACGAAGAGAAGATTATTTCAACACATTTCTAAACATATTCGTTTTATTAACTCATTTCTAATAACTGATTTCTTTTATATTTTTCATGATGACAGTCAATAATATTTTACTTGATAACTTTCAAGACATTTCTATACAGATTAAAATGACATTTAAAGGCTTAACTAGGTTAATTAGGGTAACTATACAGGTTAGGATAATTAGGCAAGTTATTGTATAATGATGGTTTGTTCTGCAAACTATCAGGAAAAAATATAGCTTAAAGGGGCTAATAATTTTGTCCTTAAAATGGCTTTTAAAAAATTAATAACTGCTTTTATTCTAGCCGAAATAAAACAAATATGATTTTTTTTCCAAAAGAAAAAATATTATCAGACATACTGTGAAAATTTTCTTTGGGCTGTTAAACATAATTTGGGAAATATTTAAATAAGAAGATTCAAATCAAAGGGGGGCTAATAATTCTGACTTCAACTGTGTATATACATATACATATATATATATATATACCTGTATCCTTAATATAATTTTTTTCTACTTGTTTTCTTATGAAAGCTTTATTTCTGTAGTTTCTGAGGGGAAATAAAAGGTTGGAGTGGTTTCACTTCCTCCAATTTGAACAATAATAACAGTAATCAAACAACCGGCGATCAACAAGTAATACTAACTAGAACTCAGTAACTATTTCCATCTGTGTGTGTTTCAAACAGAAGTCAAAATTGCATGTTGCGAGTCATATTTACATAATAGCTGTAATTTGCAATAGTTTATGATTGGAAAAATGCTGTTATTTGCTGTGCTCAGGATAAAATGCCTGTTTACACTGTGTTTATAGGCTTTATCCACTTGAAAATGGGAATATAAAGCCTTCCTTTGACCACATATAGACGAATGGTCTGAAAGGTAGCACCAGATGCCTGCTAGATGCTTTTGAAATATTCATGAGGATTGTATTTGCTGGTTCTGCAGGGAACCGTTTCTGTCATCGCTAGTAATGTTGGGTCAGAAGGTGCCAGCCGCTTCTCGACGGTGACCGCTTACTGTATGACTTTTTTTTTCTAAACGATAAGATTCTGTTACATGTGTATCTCTCACTCTTCTATTTGGTTTTGGCCATACACTGTAAAAAGGCTGTTTTCCAAACAATGGCTCCATGTTGTCCTAACACAAATTGTTTAATTAAATTAATTGTTTTCGAAAATTTAAGTAGACTAAACATAAACCAAATAAGTTGTCCCTCAAAAACTTAAGTATTGTGTTGTTTTAATTCATTTTAATTAAGTAGGTTGAACAAGTAGCCAAGTTTCCCAGCTTGCACTTTTGCTGAGTTGTTTATTTTTACAGAAATGTAATTTTAATTGTTCCTTTTAAACGTTTATACCAGGGTTGATACTTTAACATGTTAATTAGATTAAATAATAATGCAGACCAATTATTATTCATTTATTTTGGAGAATAATTTACCAAATATTTTTTATATTATTATTTTACAATTATTTATTTATTTTAAATAAAACATTTATTTTTATTTTCTATTATAAACTATTATAAATTGTGGCTCAGTAGTTAGAACTGTTGCTTCACAGCAAGAAGGTCGCTGGTTTGAGTTTTGTCTGGGTCACTTGGCACTTCTGTGTGGAGTTTGCATGTTCTCCCTGTGTTAGCATGGGTTTCCTCTGGGTGCTCCAGTTTCAAAGACATCCGGTACAAGTGAATAAACTAAATTGGTCGTATGGTGTATGTTAGTGAATAAGAGTGTATTGCATAACACCTATATGTCCACATGCCAGAAACATATATGGCACATTTATGTATAAAACTCATAATGTATGTCCCATTTATGTCAGAAACATCTATGTCCACATACAGTTGAAGTCAGAATTATTAGCCCCTTGAATTATTAGCCCCCTGAATTATTAGCCCCCTTGAATTATTAGCCCCCTTGTTATTTTTCCCCCCCCAACTTTGTTTAGCGGAGAGAAGATTTTTTTTCATCACATTTCTAATCGTAATAGTTTTAATAACTCATTTCTAATAACTGATTTCTTTTATCTTTGCCATGATGACAATAAATAATATTTTGCTAGATATTTTTCAAGACACTTCTTTACAGCTTAAAGTGATATTTAAAGGCTTAACTAGGTTAATTAGGTTAACTAGGCAGGTTAAGGTAATTAGGCAAGTTATTGTATAATGATGGTTTGTTCTGTAGACTCTTGGGAAAAAAGTTAGCTTAAAGGGGCTTATAATTTTAAATCTAAAATGGCTTTTAAAAAATCAAAAACTGCTTTTAATCTAGCTGAAATAAAACAAATAAATCTTTCTCCAGAGAAAAAATATTATAAGACATATTTTGAAAATTTCTTTGCTCTGTTAAATATAATTTGGGAAATATTTAAAAAAAGAAAAAAAATCTAGGGTAGGCTAATAATTCTGACTTCAACAGTTATGGCAGAAACATATATCTCCCAAATATGGCAGAAACATATATGTCCATGTATGTAAAACACATATATGTGCCATATATGGCAGAAACATAAATCCCATATATGTCAGAAACAGATATGACCCATTTATGTGAGAAACATATATTTCCCCTACATGTATAGCACATATATGTCCCATATTTGTCAGAAACATATATGTCCATATTTATGCCAGAAACATATATGTCCAACACATATATGTCCATATATATAAAACACATATATGTCCATATTTATCAGAAACATATATGTCCACATATATGCCAGAAACATATTTGTCCACGTATATGCCAAAAACATGTTTTTACCATATATGTCAGAAACATATATGTCCCCTACATGCATAGAACATATATGTCCCATATATGTCAGCCACATATATGCCAGAAACGTATGTATCCCATGTATGCATATGGGTTGCAGCTAGAAAGGCATGCGCTGTGTAAAGCATATGCTGGATAAGTTGGTATGTCAAATACAAAATAAATAAGAACGGTATATGGACTGTACAAGCTTTCTTTTTGGATCACTTGACAGCACTAATTTAAATGTAAGTGCATATAAACTTAACTGTAAATCTCAGGGGGACTATAAGTAAAACAAAACAAACAAACAAAAAAATTTAAAGTGAACCACAATTATTATTATTATTATTTTTTTTAAATATGTATTGTATAAGATTTTAATTCTTTGTTTGTTGAAATAATATACATGTAATTTTTTTGGAGAAAGTTTTGTTTTACTTCAGCTACAATAAATTTTTAAGTTTTAAAACTGTTGTAAGGTCAATATTATTAACCCCTTTAAGCTATATATATATATAGTTTTTTTTACTATCTACCGATTAAACCGCAGTTATACAATAACTTGCCTAACTAATGTAGTTAAATGTCACTTTAAGCTGAATGCTATTGTCTTAAAAAATATCTAGTAAAATATGATCTACTGTCATTATGGCAAAGAAATTTGTTAATAGAAATTAGTAATTAAAACTTTTATGTTTAGAAATGTGTTGATATAAAATCTTCTATCCGTTAAACAGAAATTGAGGGAAAATATACAGGGTGGCTAATAATTCTGACATCACTGAAAAATGTCCTTTTGGTAAAATTGTAATATTTTACAGTGCTTATTCTATTCTTTAATACTTTATCTTTTATCAGCATGATGCTTTTCTCCCATCATGCATGGATTTATCATCATTTAACTGATTTGACTTTGCAAAACGGTCAAAATGCGAGTGCTTTTTTTCATCTAGTGCTTAATATAATGATGTGCGCATGTCTCAATATTTAATATCCTCACGCTGCTCCTGGAGCTCCAGGCCGGAGTCTGGATGCAGGATTGAAGAGGCGTCTTTGAAGGCGGATGAGGCTTTGCAGGAGGGCAGGAGTATTAGGAAAATCTGCCTTTCAAACGCCGCCTTTTAATTTTGAATCACAGAATCGCTTTCTGAAGACCTGCTGACTCTCATTAGAAACGCGGAGGAGAAACGGAATTAATAAAACAGAGAAGTGAAAGGGACAGTCGTGCTGATTCTTGGCTCGGTGGTCTGAATTTCCTCTGATTAACGCTTAAATAAACTGTTTACACAGTTGCTCAAGAGCCTTTGATGACATTTGGTGTTTTCATATTCCAAAATCGTCCTTTTATATTATAATTATTTAGCTGTGTTTATTTATTTATCTTTTTGTTCTTTTAAAAGCACACACACACGCACACACACACACACGCACACACACACACACACACACAGAGACACACAGACAGAAATTTTTTGGTTTACAAAACAAAAAAACATTTTTATTGCTTGAAGTACTATAAACCTTTGATGGAAAAAAATAGTTTAATCTAAAAATGAATCTGTTTAATCTATATAATGTAACATAACATACATGAAAACATATAATCATAATAAACGTATAGTATAAAAACAGTAACTAAAATTAAATTTAATAAATTTAATTAAAACTTGACAACTTAAGACAAGGACATGCACACACACACAACATAAAACCAGGTAAAGAGAAATATAAGCATTATATTGTGTATATACAGCTAAAATCAGAAGTTTACATACACTCTAAAAAAAGGAACATAACCATTTAAAAAAAAAAGTCCTATGGTAAATCATACTAAACCTTTACTATTTTAGGTCTGTTACGATTACCTAAATGATTTACGTCTGCTAAATGCCAGAATAATGAGATTTTTTCTGAGAATTTTTTTATTAATTTCTCAACATACAAAAGTTTACATACATTTCCTGATGTATTTTTAGCTTTGCTTTTAAACTGTGTAACTTTGGTCAAATGTTTTGGGTATCCTTTCACAAGCTTCTCACAATAGTTTGAAGGAATTTTGGCCCTTTCCTCCTCACAGAATTGGTGTAACTGAGTCAGATATGTTGGCTGTCTTGCTCGCACAATATTTTTCAACTCTGCCCACAAATTCTCTATATGATTGATATCAGGGCTTTGTGATGGCCACTCCAAAACATTCACTCTGTTGTCTTTAGAGCAAATTTTAACTAGTCTGGCAAATTTTAACAAGTCTGCTGTGAAGTGGCAAATTTTAACAAGTCTGCTGTGAAGTGGATCAGTCCCTCCTGCAGCAAAACAGCCCCACAGCATGATGCTGCTGCACCCATACTTCACAGTTGGGATGGTGTTCCTAGGCTTGTAAGCATTTCCCTTTGTCCCCTAAATGTAACATTGGTCATTATGGCCAAACAGTTCAATCTTAGTTCCATCAGACCACAGGACATGTCTCCAAAAATTATTCTTTTTCCCAGTGTTATTTAGCAAATTGTAATCTCATCTGGCTTTTTTTTTTTTTTTTGTTGATTCTGGCTTGCTGATTTTCCCATGTTGTCACAAAAGGAAGCAATGTGTTTGAGGTTTGAATCATCTGTTGAACTGCATCCCAAACATTACAAACACTGAAGAAGACCTATTGGAACCAGCATGGAGCCAAAAATCAGTCGTTTGGTGAAGGAAAAGTCATGGTTTGGGGTTACATCTAGTATGGTGGCGTGCAAGAGTTCTGAAGTGGATGGCAACATCAACAGCCTGAGGTATCAAGACATTTGTGCTGCCCATTACATTGCAATTCACAGAGGGCAAATTCTTCAGTAGGATAGTGCTCTTCAATCTTCAGCCTCCACATCAAAGTTCCTGAAAGCAAAGAAGATCAGGGTGCTCCAGGATTGACCAGCCCAGTCCCCAGACATGAACATTATTGAGCATGTCTGGGGTAATTTGAGTCTTCCATTTCTTGGACATTCCAGATGACTTTATTAATAAGGTATTCGAGTCATTGCAGAGATTGGTGCCGGTGCAGTCATCCAAGCTCTAAAAACCATCCAAATAAAAGACTTTCTTCATCAGAAAAATATGAAGTGCTGGGAAATATATATTATTATTTAGGAAATATTTGAAAAAGAAAAGAAAAATCATGAGAGGGCTATAATTTTGATTCAACCGTATGCCTTCATTAAACACAGAAGTGGATCTTGGGTAGGTTCTCTCAACACTTGTACTTTGTAAACATGTGATGAAAAGTTTGAGTAATGCTGTAAATCTGCTGGTATAATTACAGTAAACTGATATGAGCTCTGATCTCTCTCCCTCTCTGATTAAGGAGTCTCTCTCATGACCTGTTGTACCTCTTACAGATGGTGAATCTCCCTTGTGCCCCAGATGGAGATCCTTTATCTGCTGAGAGGAAACTGAGCTCAGCTCCTGATTCATTTCCCTAAAGACCCGTTTGATTTCACCCGCACCGTAGAAACTCCTTTTGATTTGATCAAGCCAAATGTGCAGATCATTTTTTTTGAGACACAGTTTGCTACACAATTTTTGCTTCTTGTTTGAAATACTTATCTAAAATGAATCGAATCAACAGTTTTTGTTGTTTTTGTTGTTGTTGTTTTTTTCGGACAACTTGCTTTTTTTATGTTCAGTCTAATTGAATTTGCAAAAACAGTTAAGTTAATTGATTTATGTTGTGCAACCCAGGATTTTTTACAGTGTACAGGGCCCAAAATATATAAGAATACCTCTCCTTTGATAAATAATATGTTTGTCATTAAAAATGGACAATATATATTGGTGCATTTCAACACAAAAGTGCGAAATTAATAACGTCAAAGATAATATTATTTATTTTTTATTATTTAAATATCTTTTTAAAATTTTATTTCTATACAAATAAAACAAAAATAAATTTAATTTCAAATGAGGTATTTAAGATCAAAACTAACCACAAATTAAACATAATATACAGTATTTTTTTTATGGCTTCCTTGATTTCCCCCCATTTTCATGACAATTTCATGATGTTTTCTGGACACATCCATACACATTCATTCACACTCATACACTATGGACAACTTAGACCATCCAATTCACCTGTACCGCATGTCTTTAGACTGTGGGGGAAACCGGAGCAGCCAAAGGAAACCCACGCGAATGCGGGTAGAACATGCAAACTCCGCACAAAAACGCCAACTGACCGAGCCGAGGCTCAAACCAGCGACCTTTTTGTTGTGAGGCATCAGCACTACCTATTGCGCCACTGCGTCGCCTTATTAGATTTAAAGCATAATATTTTTTTTTCATTTTAAATTTAAATTAGTTAAAATTAATTTTTGCATATTAGTTATAGATCTTATTTATGCCTCTATAATTTTATTTTATTATTTTTTTCCATCAATTTATTTTTTATTTTCCTTTTGAATCAAATTTATTCTAAATTTATTTATTAACTTTTTTTTGTTACATTTTTGTAACTATTTAAAGTTTTATTTTAACTTATCTTGCCAAACTAGTTTTTTTTCATTAATAATGTTTCATTAATAAGTTTGAATCAAATTTTAGCAATTTTCTGGTTTTAGTTTGACTATTTAAGTAAATTATGCCAGACTATGCAGAATAAAATGAAAGATTGTGTTTTATTTCAGTACCTGACAAAAGTCTTGTTGTCGATCCCAGTTGTAAGAGCAACAAAAAATAACTTGATTTCTAGTTGATCATTTGGAAAAGTGTCAGAAAGTAGACTGATGAATCATCTGTTGAACTGCATCCCAATCATCACAAATACTGCAGAAGACCTCTTTGGAAGCCGCATTGACCCAAGATTCTCACAGAAATCAGTCAAGTTTGGTGAAGGAAAAATCATGGTTTGGGGTTACATTCAGTAATCA